>NC_084731.1:65005458-65100458 GCF_033978785.1 Entelurus aequoreus
TACAAGGAAATTGTTTAATGTTATTTACTATGCTAGAAGTCTCCATTATCCCACAGCAGTATGTACTGTTGATGCGGAGAAGGCATTCGACCGCATAAACTGGTCATTTATGTTTTGCACATTACGTAAATTTGGATTTGGAGATAATTTTATACAATGGATTAAGATGCTTGATACAAGGCCCATGGCATCAGTCAAAACCAATAATCATATTTCAGAAACTTTTTCGTTTAAAAGAGGAGTAAAACAGGGATGTCCTGCATCTGGATTATTATTTAATTTGGTTATTGAACCCTTAGCTGCAAAAAAAAGAAGTGAAAATAATATTCATGGTATAAAAATTGGCTCTCAGTAATAAGCTATCGATGTATTGTGACGACATAATTCTCTACCTGTCACATGTTAACTCCTCTCTTCACTATATCAATAATTTCATCACTGAATATGGCTGTTTATCAGGGTATAAAGTCAATTGAGACAAATGTGACATATTATCACTTAATAAGCACTGCAAGAAATCACAAGTTCAGAACTCCAAAATGAAATGGAAAGAGGCAAAAATCATATATCTAGGACTACACATTACACCAAACTTTTATACAAACTTAGATCTAAATCTTAAACATTTAAAAAATAAGATAGAATCCAAAATGGAACGCTGGCCACGTCTCCAAATATCACTTTGTGGTCGGGTGAACATAGTAAAAATGAGTATACTGCCAGCAGTTAATTATATACTGAAAATGATGCGTGTCCTAATTAATAAAAGTTGGTTTAAGAAAATACATACAATGATATCACATTGTATATGGTGTGGAAAGAAGGCCAAATGTTCATACTTAAGGTTGTCCCCACCTTCTACCATCCTAGTCACGTCCGTTGTGTCCTTGGGCAAGACACTTCACCCTTGCTCCTGATGGGTGCTGGTAGCGCCTTGCATGGCAGCTCCCTCCATCAGTGTGTGAATGTGTGTGTGAATGGGTGAATGTGGAAATACTGTCAAAGCGCTTTGAGTACCTTGAAGGTAGAAAAGCACTATACAAGTATAACCCATTTATCATTTATTTATCATTTACACAAGATAAAGGAGGACTACAATTACCAATCTTCTTACATTACTATATCTCCTTCGGTTGTGAACAAGCAAGACACTTATTTCATTATTCTGCAGATAAGGACTGGATCAACATAGAAACAAATATGTTAATGAATTTGGACATGGATGTGTAAAAAAATACCTAATGAATTGAGGCAGATCCCAATAGAAGCCACCTTTAACATTCTAAAACTGTGTCATAAAATACTAGTAATCAAGTCAATGACATCTGTAAATCAACCGCTTTGGTACAATCCTAATATCATAATTAATAAAAAATGTGGTTAAATGGACCACATGGAAAGACAGAGGTATTACTAAACCTCATCATATTATTAATAAAAACTCTTTTAAACCGTTCAATGATTTAGTTGATCAATATAATGTACCCAGAAATCATTTTTTACATTTTATCTCTTTAAAACACGCTGTAAATAAATGCATATCCTCTGAAAGTATGTCTTTAAATAGCCATGAACTGGAAGATGCACTTTTTAATCAAGATACATTTAAGAAATTAATTAAACTATTTTATGGAATAATAAATGAACACCACACTGGAAATGCAAATGATGCATGTGTTGGGAAATGGATGAAGGACTTAAACATTTTAGATGAAAGAGACATATCATGGAATGATATTTGGAAAAATGCCAATAAGCCCTTTAGAAGCATTAAAGATAAACTGACTCAATTTAAGATATTGAATAGATTGTATTTTACATCTTCTCAGTTGTTTAAAATTGGTGTAGTAGATAGCAAGTTATGTATGAAGTGTCGGGCAGCTGAGGGAACTCTTGTTCAATTATTGTGGGAATTTCAGAGAATAAAATAGTTATGGTTGAAAACAACAAAAGAAGAAATCACAGTCCTTAATATAAATATCCCAATGACACTGCAAACTTGTATTCTTGGGGATCTACATCAATTTAGTAACGTGTCATCAAAGAGTAAAAATGCATTTATTTCAATATGCATAATAACAAAAAGAGTAATATTAAAAACATGGATAGCTGTTGATAGTCCAACTCATACTGACTGGTACACACAAGCTATGGAGATGATATCAGTAGAAAAAACTGCATTTAGTTTAGATAATAATGAGTCATATATTGGAATATGGGATCCATTATTGAAATTTGTTTTAACTATTAAATTATTATTATTAAATTAACCAAAATATGACTTATTATATCATTGTGGAAAATATTGGACACAGTGTGTTGTCAAGTTTATGAGATGCGATGCAAGTGTAAGCCACTGTGACGCTATTGTTCTTTTTTTCTTTTTTTTATTATTGTTTGTAATGAAAATATCAATGAGGGATTTTTAATCACTGCTATGTTGAAATTGTAACTAATATTGATACTGTTGTTGATAATATTCATTTTTGTCTCACTACTTTTAGATTGTTCCGTGTCATGTTTGAGTGTCCTCAATTGCTCTCAATTGCTCTGTTTATTGCTATTCTGAATGTTGCTGGGTCGGGTTTGATTTTGAAATTGTATTGCATTATTATGGTATTGTTGTGTATTGTTTTTATTTAAAAAAATTAAAATAAAAAAATCGTTTTTGAATCGAGAATCGTGTTGAATTGAAAAAAAAAATCGATTTTGAATCGAATCGTGACCCCAAGAATCGATTTTGAATCGAATCGTGGGACACCCAAAGATTCACAGCCCTAATACATATATATATATATACACTACCGTTCAAAAGTTTGGGGTCACCCAAACAATTTTGTGGAATAGCCTTCATTTCTAAGAACAAGAATAGACTGTCGAGTTTCAGATGAAAGTTCTCTTTTTCTGGCCATTTTGAGCGTTTAATTGACCCCACAAATGTGATGCTCCAGAAACTCAATCTGCTCAAACGAAGGTCAGTTTTGTAGCTTCTGTAACGAGCTAAACTGTTTTCAGATGTGTGAACATGATTGCACAAGGGTTATCTAATCATCAATTAGCCTTCTGAGCCAATGGGCAAACACATTGTACCATTAGAACACTGGAGTGATAGTTTCTGGAAATGGGCCTCTATACACCTATGTAGATATTGCACCAAAAACCAGACATTTGCAGCTAGAATAGTCATTTACCACATTAGCAATGTATAGAGTGTATTTCTTTAAAGTTAAGACTAGTTTAAAGTTATCTTCATTGATAAGTACAGTGCTTTTCCTTAAAAAATAAGGACATTTCAATTTGACCCCAAACTTTTGAACGGTAGTGTGTGTATATATATATATATATATATATATATATATATATATATATATATATATATATATATATATATATATATATAATGTCACAGTTCGATTAAATGTGGAACAGAGGAACCCAAGGATGCAAATGTATTTGTGAGTAAATAGTTCTTTACTTAACAAAAGAAGCGATCACAACAATGATCCAACAATAGAATATAACAAAAAGCGACGGTGCGAAAAAGAGAACACAAAAAGAGCACAGTGACAAAAAGAACAAAAGCTAATCTACAAACTAACTAAACTTGGGTTGGAGTTGCAAGACGTGCAAACTATCAACGTACATACCAAGCTGGATGGCACTGGAAATAGCCAAAATGGTACGTAGCAAAAATACAAGGAGCATAGGAGTCTTCATACGATCAGGAGTGGAATTGCCAAGTGCCATCCAGCTGACAAAGTGCTGCTTAAGTAGTGCTGATGACATTGGACACAGCTGTGCACGTCTCACAACTCCGCCCACAGGGAAACAGGAACTCTGAGGAAGACAAAAAAGTAAGAGCCAGGTCTGCTGCACCAACAAAGGAAAACTGAGCATACAAACTACAAGGTGGCAGCAGGCGGTGACAGTATTCCCCCCCCCTAATCAACGGACGCCACCTGGCGGACCTCCTGGTTTACCGGGAAATCTATGATAAAAATCAGAAATTAGGGACTTATCAATAATAAGGGAACGTGAAATCCAGGAGCGATCCTCTGGGGGGTAACCCTCCCAGTCGATCAGAAACTGCACCCCCCTGCCTCGCCTCCTGTCGTCCAGAATGGTGTTGACAGTGAAGGCCGGATGACCCTCCACCTGCTGAGGAGCAGGGGGAGACACAGGTGGAGGGCTAAGGTCGCTCGACTCGACGGGCTTCAGGCGGGAAACATGGTAGACGGGATACGACTTGAAGGACTTGGGTACCTTGAGTCGAGCTGTGACGGGAGTTATCATCCGCTCCACCTCGTATGGTCCAATGAATTTAGGTGCCAGTTTCTTTGACTCTCCTGGTAGTGTAATGTCTTTGGATGATAACCAAACCCTCTGGCCGGGTTTGTAGTCAGGAAATGGTCTGCGATGGCGATTAGCCATGGTCTGGTTCCGTTTGGCTGTCCGCGACAAGGCAGCACGGGTATCACGCCACACACGGTGCACACGGCACACACGGCGCAGGAAGGCAGTCACAGAGGGAACAGTGGACTCGATCTCTTGAGAGGAGAAGATGGGAGGTTGGAAACCATGCACCACATGGAAAGGAGACAAGCCAGTAGATGAACAGATTAGGGTGTTAAGGGCATACTCCACCCATGGGAGATAGGTGGACCACAATGATGGATGCTGGTGACACACGCATCTCAGGGCCGCCCCTAGGTCCTCGTTGGCTCTTTCTGATTGTCCATTCGATTGTGGGTGGTACCCTGATGACAAACTGACAGTGGCTCCTAACAAGTTGTAGAAAGCTCTCCATGTAGCGGATGAAAATTGAGGGCCTCTGTCTGACACCACATCCATGGGGATCCCATGAAGTCGAACCACATGGTTGACCAGAAGCTTGGTGGTCCCCAGGGAGGAGGGAAGTCTACGGAGGGGGACAAAATGCGTGAACTTAGAAAATCTGTCGACTATGGTGAGGATGACAGAAAACCCCCTGGAGATGGGTAGACCTGTGACAAAGTCCAGAGCAATGTGCGACCATGGGCGAGAGGGGATAGGAAGGGGCTGCAGCAACCCCGCAGGAGCTTGATGAGAAGCCTTGCTTCTGGCGCAGACGGGACATGCAGCCACAAACCTCTGAGTGTCAGTGTGAACGGTAGGCCACCAGAACCGCTGAGTGAGCAAGAACTCAGTGCGTCTGGCACCTGGGTGGCAAGAAATCTTGGAGGTGTGAGCCAACGACAAGACCTCTGGACGGAGGGTTCTCGGCACAAAAAAGGCGACCAGGAGGACATCCAGCAGGGGATGGGGAGTCCCTGATAGCCTCTGACACGTCTCTCCACCTCCCACTGTACTGCGCCCAGAATCCGGGACTGAAGAGGGATTGTCTCTGGGGGAGTGTCTTCTGTAGGAGGAGAAAACATCCTCGACAAGGCGTCAGGCTTACCATTGAGTGAGCCCGGGCGAAAAGTGATACAAAAGTCAAACCTTGTAAGGAACGGGGACCACCGAGCCTGGCGGGGATTGAGACGTTGGGCAGAGCGGAGGTAGGCTAGGTTTCGATGATCAGTATAAATAATAAAGGGGTGTTTGGCACCCTCCAGCCAGTGCCTCCATTCTTGAAGGGCGAGGACCACTGCAAGAAGCTCTCGGTTCCCAATGTCATAGTTCTTCTCTGCAGGCGAAAGGCGTTTGGAGAAGAAGGCGCAGGGGTGCAGCTTCTGATCAGAACTGGAATGCTAGGACAAAACAGCCCCTATCCCGGTGTCAGATTCGTCCACCTCAACAAAAAATGGGAGATCAGGATTAGCGTGAACTAACACAGGAGCGGCGGTAAAGAGGCATTTAAGGCGTCGAAAAGCCTGGTCAGCCTCTGAAGACCACACAAAAAGAACCTCAGAAGATGTTAATTTATTTAAAGGTTGGGTTACTTTGCTGAAGTCTCTAATAAAGCGTCGGTAAAAATTAGCAAACCCCAGAAACCTTTGCAGCAGATTCCTGGAGGAGGGCGTAGGCCAGTCTACAACCGCTTGGATTTTAGCTGGGTCTGGCTTAACCTGCCCCCTCTCCAAAATCAACCCCAAAAATGACACTGTGGGAGAATGAAAAGTGCACTTTTGGGGTTTGACAAATAATCGGTTCTCTAAAAGTCTCTGCAAAACCAAACGGACATGCTGAAGATGTAATTCAATGGAGCGTGAAAAAATAAGTATATCATCCAAGTAGACTACCACGAAACGGCCTATCATGTCACGGAGGACGTCATTAATTAAACACTGAAAAACCCCAGGAGCATTAGTGAGGCCGAACGGCATGACGCAATACTCAAAGTGGCCAAGAGGGGTGTTAAAAGCAGTCTTCCATTCATCACCTTCACGAATACGCACAAGGTGATACGCATTACGTAGATCCAATTTAGTAAATACTACCGCCCCATGCAAAGGAGCAAATGAAGACTCCAACAGTGGAAGAGGGTATTTATTTTTAATTGTAATTTTGTTTAGAGCTCGGTAGTCTATACAGGGTCGTAACCCACCATCATTCTTCTTAACAAACAAAAACCCTGCCGCCACAGGAGCGGAAGAGGGACGAATGTGTCCGGCGGTGAGAGTAGAGGAGATGTATTCCTCCATAGCCTGCTGTTCGGGACGTGAAATATTATACAGCCGCGAAGAAGGTAGTGGCGACCCTGGAAGGAGGTCAATGGCACAGTCATACGGGCGGTGGGGGGGTAGCGACGTAGCCCGGTCTTTACAAAAAACTTCACTAAGGGAATGATATTCCTCAGGAATCAACGCGAGATCAGGGGGCTGAAGAGTAGGAAGAGTGATAGGGTTAGCCGGAGACGAAGCGGAGCGCAAACAGTGACTATGACAAAAAATACTCCTATTGGTAATTTCAAGTGTGGTCCAATCTATGCTTGGACTGTGACGTTGCAACGATGGAAGTCCAAGAACTAAGGGCGCCGGACGAGAGGGCATTATAAACAATTTAACCTCCTCACGGTGATTACCAGAAATAAGGAGGGATATGGCATGGGTCTGATGAGTAATATTAGCCAGGTGACGCCCGTCAAGTGAGCTAACAGTCTTAATACGATCAATACCCACAGTAGGAATCTTTAGAGATTCCACAAGACTACTGTCAATAATGTTCTCATCAGCCCCTGAGTCAATTAGTGTCTTAATAGGGCAAGAACCCCCCACCCATGACAGAGTACCTTCCACTTGAAGTCTTCCCACCAGTGAGGATGCAGACGTCACCACAGGAGCAGGCGGCGAAGTTGGTAATCTTCCCTGCAGAAGGTCTCGGGTGGACGCGGAACGGCCTCCAGTAGGCCGCGCAGGACAGCGAACAACGACGTGGTCCACAGCTCCGCAGTACAGGCCCAACCGCAACCTCAGCCGACGACTCCTCTCTGCTGACGACAGGCGACTGCCACCCAGCTGCATAGGTATGGCCCCCTCTATCCCCTCCTCCGGGGCACTGCAGCCAGAAGGCGGAAGCGACGAAACCTGAGGCTTGGATGTTGACCGTGGGGACCAGGTAGGTGACTGCCATCTGGCGGGCGGAGGATCCACCCCCTTCTGGGCGTGTCGCTCTCGTAGGCAGTTGTCCAATCGGATAGCGAGCGAGATGAGCTCCTCGAGGGTCTGGGTCTCGTCGCGGGCAGCCAGCTCGTCTTGGATCTGGGGGCTAAGGCTAGCCAGGAATATTCCCCGCAATGCTCTCACATCCCAGCCACTCTCCGCCGCCAGGATCCGGAAGGAGATTGAGTGGTCCGCTACAGAGGAGGACCCCTGCCTCTCGTTCCCTCACAGGGTGATCGAAGACGCTGCGCAGCTCAGCGGAAAATAGGGGTAGGCTGGAACGAAGTCCAGGTTTACTCTCACACACCTCCATAGCCCAGCGTGCTGCTCTTCCAGCTAGTAAACTAAGTATATATGCCACACGGGCGGAGTCTGTTGTATATGTGTGAGGCTGCTGTGCAAAAACTAAAGAGCATTGATATAAAAAAAAGTCTGCATTGTCCAAAGTCCCCCTCATACCTGGGCGGATGTGGTATGCTGGGCTCCCGGGTAGGAAAACCCGATGTCGAGGCCACATGGTAAGAAGAAGCTGCAGGTTGAGCAGCCTCTGAGTCTGGGAGCGGGTGAGGGACAAACAGGCATGTATGCATCTCCTGCAAAAGTGTGTTCGTGATCACTTATTCTCTGGCCATGAGCCCTGAGGGCCAGCTGAATACGATTCTCATCTGCGGGTTCCATAATAGACTCAGCAATTCTGTCACAGTTCGATTAAATGTGGAACAGAGGAACCCAATGATGCAGATGGATTTGTGAGTAAATAGTTCTTTACTTAACAAAAGAAGCGATCAGAACAATGATCCAACAATAGAATATAACAAAAAGTGACGGTGCGAAAAAGAGAACACAAAAAGAGCACCGTGACAAAAAGAACAAAAGCTAATCTACAAACTAACTAAACTTGGGTCGGAGTTGCAAGACGTGCAAACTATCAACGTACATACCAAGCTGGATGGCACTGGAAATAGCCAAAATGGTGCGTAGCAAAAATACAAGGAGCATAGGAGTCTTCATACGATCAGAGTCAAGGAGTGGAATTGCCAAGTGCCATCCAGCTGACAAAGTGCTGCTTAAGTAGTACTGATGAGATTGGACACAGCTGTGCACGTCTCACAACTCCGCCCCCAGGGAAACACAGGAACTCTGAGGAAGACAAAAAAGTAAGAGCCAGGTCTGCTGCACCAACAAAGGAAAACTGAGCATACAAACTACAAGGTGGCAGCAGGCGGTGACAATATATATATATATATATATATATATATATATATATATATATATATATATATATATATATATATATATATATATATATATATATATATATATATATATATATATATATCAGTGGCGTGCCGTCACTAGAGGCAGGGGAGGCACGGCCTCACCTGCCATCATGGAAAGAAAAAAAAAGTATAAAGAAAAAAAAATTAATTAAATTGTTATATGTATCCAGTGATAATACTAAAGTTATTTTCCATTTAACTTCACCAGTTTTAGATTATTTTTATTTTTATTTTCACATTTGCCGTTCAAATACTGAGAAGAGAAGGTGCGGTGATCAGCAGCCAGTTGAGGCACGTCACTGCGTTGTGCCTCAACATGGATTGTGCGCAATGACTCGGCTAACTGCTGGCCTGCTGTGCAGTGAGGCCGTATTGCTATATGAATTATATTATACATTTCCATAGTTTAGTTAGCTGAGGTATATAATGTACAGTGTATTTTGTCAACAACTGTATGTGTGTAACGTATTTCTTGTGCTGAGCGATCATAAAACTGGAGGCTCGTATCATAACACCGCCTCCTGGTGCCAAGCACCTCCGCCGCAGAATACACCCCCGACGGGAGCGCCGCGGCCACACCAACCAAAGCCCACACCCAAACCCTCCACGTGCAAGACCGAATCCACCCAAAAAAAGTCACTTAAGAAGAAGCCAAAAAGTGCAAAAACAACATTGCTCGCGCTGCAGGAGCCGCGAACGACTGCAGGGACACAACATTAGGTACACCTGCACTGCAGGTTCATATGTTTGTAAATCTGACTGTGATGATAGATAGATAGATAGTACTTTATTGATTCCTTCAGGAGAGTTCCCTCAGGAAAATTTTAATTCCAGCAGCAGTGTACAAAATTGTAAAAAGTATAAAGTAAATAGTGGGGGTATAAATGGAGACAAAATAGAAAAATATTACAATAGAATAAAAATAAAAAGCAATGATGAGAATACAAATTTAACTGTAAAATAAGAATATAACAAGAGAAACTAGGCAGTAGTGACCATGTTATGAAAAAGTATTTCACTGTTATTGTTTTGTTGATGCAGTCGTGCCTCACCAGACATTAACCTCACCGCACGCCACTGATATATATATATATATATATATATATATATATATATATATATATATATATATATATATATATATATATATATATATATATATATATATATATATTATATATAGGGATGATGTTTGATAAGAAATTATCGAGTTCGAGCCCATTATCGAATCCTGTTATCGAATCCTCTTATCGAACCGATTCCTTATCGATTCTCTTATCGAATCCAGATGGGTTGTTGTATATGGAAAAACACACACAACATTTGGTTTAACAAAAGCTCACTTAAAATAAATAAATAAATATTGACTGTTGTTACCCCCCTAAAAAAATTAAATAAAACAAATAAATATTGACTGTTGTTACCCAAAGTATATTAAGTGGGATTTTTCAGAAAAACAAATATATGCAATAACACAAAAACAACCTGTCTCTGTGATCACTATAGGAGTATAAATAATAATATAGTCAATCCATCCATCCATCTTCTTCCGCTTATCCGAGGTCGGGTCGCGGGGGCAGCAGCCTAAGCAGGGAAGCCCAGACTTCCCTCTCCCCAGCCGCTTCGTCCAACTCCTCCCGGGGGATCCCGAGGCGTTCCCAGGCCATAATATAGTGTTAAATAAAATCAGTCTCTTAGGCACAAAACTGAAAATAATATAGTTCTCCAAAAAGTGCACTTCTGGTGCTATTGGATCATACTAACTACACACACTATGACACTAAGAACGCCACAGTCATCAATCAACAATTCTTCTTCCAAAAAATTAGCATGTCTGCTTTTTCAGGATCAAGTCTGACCCGCTCTTCACTAATCGTGTCGCCAATGGTGGAAAAAACACGTTCACTTGGCGTGGAACTAGCTTGGACACACAGGTTTGACAACATCCTCCTCCAGTCTGTATCTAAACTTTCTGGGGTCCATCAGTGTGGCGTCCTCCAGGAATGACTGCACGTCTTTGTCCTGGAGGGAAAATGAGTGACAGACACAGTATAGAATTAGGGGGGAAATTAGCTGAATGTGAAGACTAGGGTGTCTGTTATTAAGTATTTAGCATTAGTATGTGGAATTAAATGATGGAATGGATTAAGTAATGAAATTAAACATTGTACTGATATGATCCACTTTAAGAGGTTGTTCAAATTAATAGTGCTTACAAATTACAAAAAAGAATTATGAGAAATACTTTCAACCTTATTGAAAATAAGATATTCTTCATCTCAGTATGATAATAATGACTGAATTAATTAATTACATATTACAAAACTGTTGTATATACTAATTCACGGATGTTATTTTATTATAAAAAGTGCAGTAAATGATGTATATATTTGTAAACGCTCTGAAGTGGGAAAGGGGTAGGATTAAATAAGCTTTACTTCTTCCTACTCCTTTTTAGATATGATGTAAAGTGAAATGATATGAAACTGTGATGTGTTATGCTGTAAGTGTGTCCATGTACGAAATAAACTAAAGAAAGAAAGAAAGAAAGCACTAGTTTATTAGACAGACCTGCTAACTCTGGAGTGGTGTAGGCTACAAGATACCGTAAACGTTATCAGACACATACAAAAAGGCTAACGGTAACGTTAACGTTAGCCACTGACTATGCTCAGGTAACGTTAGTCTAGCTAACATTACTGCAGTTCTGGTTGACATAAGAGGTAACCTTATTTTAGCCTAAAGGTTACAAGTGAGCAAATATGAAAATTAACCGGCAACAGTTAACGTTAGTTACTCACCGGCACTATCACTGGGGCTTCAGGTTGAAGCACAGGAAGAGGTGCGTGCTTCGTCATTTCTGTCGCTGCTTCTCCACGTGTTGAAGACACGACACGGTTCTCGAACGGTCAGGTTATGTGCGGCCTGAACATGTTTCAACATGCTTGTTGTACTTCCCCCCTTACATGAGAGCGAAGCCTGGCAATAATTGCATATTGCCGTTTCCTCGTCATATTTTTTTGTAAAATGAAGCCATGCCTTGAGGCGTTATTTCCGGTCCATTATTTTTGCTGCTTTCTGTATCTGCCGCCGAATGACTGAGCTACGTCATTTCCTGTGATGTTCCACAAGGCATTTCCTGTGGGACGGGATTCGTTCCCAGGGATTCGAATCAAAGAACCAACTCTTTTTCTTTACTATAGTGGCCTCGATTACGGGAACCGGTTCTCAAAAAGGGATTTGAGTCCATGGAATCGGCTCTTTTCTTACCGAACAACCGGGAAAATCGGTTTCGAACATCATCCCTACATATATATATATATATATATATATATATACATACTGTGTATATATATATATATATATATATATATATATATATATATATATATATATATATATATATATATACATACTGTGTGTATATATATATATATATATATATATATATATATACATACTGTGTATATATATATATATATATATATATATATATATATATATATATATATATATATATATATATATATATATATATATATATATATATATATACATACTGTGTATATATATATATATATATATATATATATATATATATATATATAATATATATATATATATATAGTATATGCTTACTTGCTTATGACTGTCCATCGATTACGATGATGACGTTGCTCCAGTAATGGGTTATTGAGGGGGATTTGGTATGTGCCATTGCATGTGGCTGTGCAGGCCAATGCCTAACCCGCATGGTATGCCACATGTGGGGAAGATGTAGTCCACGCTTGAGAGGGGGGCCCCTGCAGCACGCTAATGTCGCTGTATACGTTGATGTTTTCTCCTCTCCGTGGTTTGCTCCTGGAGACGAGCAATGCCGGCGTGACTGCAGTTGTGCCAGGTGTGGCGATCAACAGCCAAGACTTCCAGTGCGGAAGGCTGGATAGCACAGCGCTTCAGGAGGGTTTTTATGTGGTCCTTGTAGCGTTTCCGCTGACCCCCAGGAGACCTACAGCCTTCATGGAGTTGGCTGTAGAGGATCTGTCAGCGGAGCCTCTGGGCGGGCATGCGGATTACATTCCTCACCCAGTGCAGATGTCTTTGCGCAAAGAACACTTGGATGCTGGGTGTTTGGGTCCGGTCATAGATATCCACATGTGGGACCCTGTCCTCCAAGGTCAGAACCAGAATCTGTTTCAGGCAGCGGATGTGGTATCTCTCCAGGCTTCTGACGTGCCTTTGGTAAGGGGTCCAGGCTTCCGAGCCGTATAGCAGCGTGGAAAGACAGACTGCTTTGTAAACAGCTGCTTTGGTGGAAACTGTCAGGTTTCTGTTCAGGAAGACCCAGGTTTTGAGCCTACCGAAGGCAGAAGACGATGTTACAGGTAGGGGACAGGACGCTTCCGAGGTAGGTGAAATGTGGAACGATTGTGAGCTGTTGGTCATCAATGTTGAAGGCAGGCACTTCTGACTGGTGGGTAGTGTTGCGCAATGATCTGTGTTTTTGAAATGTTGACCTTGAGTCCTAGGGCACTGTACGTGGATGAGACCATGTTAAGTGCACATTGTAGAGGGTCTGGCGTGTGGGCAAGGAGAGCACAATCGTCAGCATACTGAAGTTCTAGGATCTGTTGTTTTGTAATTTTAGTGAGGGCCTGGAGGCGCCGGATGTTGAAGAGACTGCCGTCCAGCCGGAACTGTATGTTGATACCATCTGTGATTCCCAGAGTTTTGTGTGAGAGGAGAGTGACTGCTGAGGGGAAGAGGTTGAATATGACAGGGGCTAGGACACACCCCTGCCTGACCCGGACTTTCACATTAAAAGAGGGGGATTGCTGGCCTCCAATGCGGACACAGGCTCGCATTCCATTATGTATGTAGTTGTCTCAGGATGTTGAGGAACTTTCGGCGGAATCCCCAGCCTTCCCAGTAAATCCCAGAGGAGATTCCGGTTTACGGTGTCAATTGCCTTGGACAGGTCAATGAAGGCGATGTACAGATCCTGGTGGTGTTCCCGGCACTTTTCTTGTACCTGCCTGGCTACAAAGATCATGTCACTAGTACTGCAATCTCTTCTGAATCCACACTCTGATTCAGGCAGGATGTTCTCAGAGATGTGAGTCACTAAGCAAGAGAGCATGAGCTGGGCAAGAACTTTCCCAGCAACCGAGAGCAGGGAAATTCCACTGCTGTTTCCAAGTCGGCTTTGTCACCTTTCCTCTTAAAGATGGTTATTATAGCAGCATCCTTCCATTCCTGGGGGATGGCTTCAGAGGACCAGATGGAGTCAATCAGTTGGTGGAGCCGACGGGTGCCACGTCGTGCTATAGCCACCAAGCTTCAGCACCTCAGCTGGGATACCGTCAGGGCCTGGGCTTTTGTTGTTTTTTAGACTTTTGATGGCTTTTCGGACCTCAGCAAAGGTAGGTGGGGAGTCCATGTGGTCGACAGGGGAGTGGTTGTGAAATTGGTGAAAATGTCCTGGTCAGAGGGATTTTTGGAGTTAAGGAGAGTGTTGAAATGTTCAGCTCATCTATTTAGGATCTGGGGTGTGTCCTTATAGAGGGTGACTCCGTCTGCCGATCTGACTGGGGTTATGTTTTTTCTCTGTGTACCATATATGGATTTGATGGCATCATATAATACATGGGAATTGTTGGTGTCAGCATAGAGTTGGATCTCGCTGGCTTTCTTGATCCACCAGTCATTTTCCATGGCTCTGAGGGTACGCTGGACTTCGGCTCTAATGGAGGAGAGTCGAGTCTTTAGTGTGATGGATTGTCGGTTGGCCGAGTAAGCAGCATGGGCTTCGTGTTTTGCCTGGAGAAGTTTATGGATATTCGGTGCACTGTTGTCAAACCAGTCCTGATGTTTACGTCTGGTGTACCCAAGGAATTCCTCTGCTGCCTGATGGATGGCAGTCCTTAGGGTGTTACAGCAGGTGATGATGTCAGGGTCCAGGTGGGTATCAGGGATTGCAGACACATTTTCTGCAAACTGTGCGCTGAGCTGGTCTTCAGAGTGCTCTGATTTGAGTGCTTCACAGTTGAGTCTCTTGTTTGGTGGTGTTTTCTTCAGTTAGGGGTTGACTTCCATCTGAAATTTGGCTCTGATCATTCAATGGTCAGTCCAGCAATCCGCTCCATGCATCGCTCTGGAGATTAGGACCTCCTTCCTGTCTCTACGACGGGTGATAATACAGTCGAGGAGGTGCCAATGTTTGGAGCGAGGATGTTGCCAAGAGGTCTTGAATTTATCCTTGAGCTGGACAAGGGTGTTGGTGATGATTAACTGATGTTCAAAGCAGAGTGTAAGGAGGCGAAGCCCATTATCATTATCAGTGTTCCGGTCCAGAGCCCACCCTTGCGTTAAAATCCCAGAGGAGTATGAACTTGTTGGTGGGAGGCGTTCCTTCTATGGCAGAGTTTAGTGAGGCATAGAATGTGTCCTTGCTCTCGAGGTCTGCATCCAGGGTTGGAGCGTAGGCGCTGATAAGGGTGACATGGCAATTTTTGGTGAGTGGTACAGGCCACGTCATGAGCCTTTCGCTTATACCCACTGGAGACTCTGGGATTTTGTGAAGCAGGCTTGTCCTGGCAGCAAAACCCACTCCATGTAGACAACGGGAGCCTTCTGGATGACCCTTCCAGAAGGTGTAGCCTTCTCTCGCCTCTGTGATTGAGTCTTCCCCATTTAAGCGGGTTTCGCTCATGGCGGCTATGTCAATGCCGTATCGTTTTAGTTCATGTGCAACGACTGCTGTTCTTCGCTGCGGGCGGCAGGAGAGATCACACACATTCAAAAGTGTGCGGACGTTCCATGACGCTATTGTGAAGGGAATTCATTTAAGTGGTTGTAGAGGTGCGCAGTCTCTACCCGCACTGTTTTGTGGCGTCCTCCAGTGGCATGAAGAGCTCATGACGACCTTCTGCTGCATGGGGTTGCAGAGGACTGCCAGAGCACCGGCCTGTTGATGACTGCGTAATGCTGGTCGCCGCCACATATTTTTCGTTGGGAGTTTTCTCCCATAGCCTATAATCAAGAGGTTAGCCAGTAGGGACTGGTCAGTCGGATGGTGGTAGCCTGGATGGAGAATAAGCTATCCACCCCCAGGGGGATCCTATGCTGTTTAGCCCCAGGCCGCAAGGCACACAGTTACCGGGGACTGCCACGAGGAGGCACAGCAAAGGTCTTGGTGATGGAGAGACTATGTACTGGCAAAGAAAGACTTACGCATTACTGAGTTCCACACATTTGCGCTCCTTACTGACCAGGCCCACTTACTGAAAGTGCTCCTTTGCAGAGGAATATAATGAATATAATGTTTTTTGTATGTAAACTTTTGACCATATATATATATATATATATATATATATATATATATATATATATATATATATATATATATATATATATATATATATATATATATATATATATAATTGTGTGTGTATATATATATATACATATCTATATATCTATATATATATATATAAGTTTATATTTGTATATTTATATATATGTGTGTGTGTATATATGTATACACACACATATGTACACTACCGTTCAAAAGTTTGGGGTCACCAAACAATTTTGTGGAATAGCCTTCATAGAATAGTCATTTACCACATTAGCAATGTATAGAGTGTATTTATTTAAAGTTAAGACTAGTTTAAAGTTATCTTCATTGAAAAGTACAGTGCTTTTCCTTCAAAAATAAGGACATTTCAATGTGACCCCAAACTTTTGAACGTAGTGTATATATTTATATATAAATATGTGTGTGTGTATATATATATATATATATATATATATATATATATATATATATATATATATATATATATATATATATATATATATATATGATGTGTTGAAGTAAACACAGCACAGCATTCATATATATGACCCAATCCAAACAAACTTCCCTATTCATAGCGCAAAAAAACCCAAATGCAACCAACACAACAAGTCAACACATAACACGATATGATAGCTCAGTTACAGCTCTTTTTATTACCTATTCTGTGTTATATGTGTTTTATGTTGCACGATTGCACCAAGAAAAAATCGTAGTTTGTGAACCCGTTCTCAAACAATGGCAATAAAAAACTATTCTGATTCTGATTCTGATTCACCCATAACACACCCTGCTCACTGAACTTTGTGTATAATATATATAAAAAAATCTATTACAATGCTTTATGGGATACAACGCAAAACATTTTCCATACTTATCCATGTTTGACGCATTTTAGCTGCTTGATATTTCTGATTGATTACAAAAGGAGGAGAACTCTCACATATTCTTAATATCCAATCATATTAATTATTAGTTAGATATCCATGATGATAATATAATATGCACACTATAGATGTATAGGCTACATATATTATATATATGTATATATGTGTGTATATATATATATATAGATATATATATGTGCATATATGCGTGTATATGTATATATACATATATATATATATATATATATATATATATATATATATATATATATATATATATATATATATATATATATATATATATATATATATATGTGTATATATATATATATATATATATATATATATATATATATATATATATATATATATATATATATATATATATATATATATATATATATATATATATATATGTATATATATATGTATATATACATACTTTACATGCAGTCGGCTTTCGTCCCTCGGCCAAATTTATTTTTATAGCCCCCAAGTCGAAAAGTTTGGAAACTTCTATTTCTTCTATTTCACACAAAAAAGACAAGATGGGGTTTGGTACTCAGATTTATTGCTGATGTTTTTTTGTGGCAGCTGTCATGTTGCAGACAGGACTTGTGGTGTCAACATAGTGGAAGCATTGTGGCAATGAAATGCTCAACAAAAGAAGAAAATCATTTGGCAGGCCCACAAAAACAAACGAGGCAGTAACCATTCCATTTCAAGCGTGCACCTTAGTTGTAAACATGTCATATTCCCACGTGGTTAGATTTGGCTCTTTACTGGTGTCAGCACTCCATGAGAGTGGCGACGTCTGCTGAAAACTGGGGCATGGTTCTCCCTGTCTATCTCGAAGCACCAGTGCGTGGACATGCAAATGTTTCCCTGGCTTATTTTGAACACCAATTGCCTTTTTTGTGTCTTGTAGCAACCGACCTGGCCACGTTTCCTTTCAGGAACTCTTAAATGACGATGCATGTTACATTTACGTTTTAAACGCACCCAGGCGTTCCAGGAACACAACTGGTGGCAGTGTAACACAATCCAATGTTTAATTTAGCTGATGCAATTTAGGAACTCACATATTTTATGCCTGCTGGTTATTGATGTTGCATACCACCGTTTCAGGGTACGCCGATTTGAGTCGAATTTAAGAGTTTCAGAAAGAGAAGAGGGACTGCTTTCCTTTTTAATTGTATCTTCTGGAACTGGTGGTGACGACTGAGGACTTGGTGATGGCACCGCCGTAGCTGCCGCCCATGCTGCCGCCGCCAGACATGCTGCTGCTGCCATAGCCGCCAGACATGCCGCTGCCGCCATAGCCAGCAGACATGCTGCTGCCGCCGCCGTAGCCGAATCCACCACCAGAAGAGCCGCCGCCGCCGCTGGAGTATCCTAAAGCAGAAAAACGCGTATTGGCATATGCTTGTTTGTGGGTTGTTGTTTTTTTTTATACAGCTGATCAGATGGAAAACTTACCACTGCTTGTAGTCTGCTGCACGTGGATGGTTGCACTAGTGGGTCCAGCGGACAGTCTAAGGATGCACATTGTACATTCATTAATTGCAGAATAATTAAATATGAAATATCAAAAGATAGTATTGAATGCTGGTGCTACCTGAACTCCTCTCCTTCCAGCAGTTTCCTGTAGGTGGCGATTTCGATGTCTAGGGCCATCTTCACGTTCATTAGCTCCTGGTACTCACGCACCTGGCGGGCCATGTCCTGCTTTGCTCTCTGGAGAGCCTCTTCCAGATCTTTGATGCGCTGCCTGGCATCCTTCACTGCCAGCTCGCCACGCTCCTCAGCCTCAGCAATCTGGGCCTCAATGTTGGCCCTCTGTCGGAAGATGATTACACATTGTACTAAAAGCCCTTCTACTATCGTCTGTTTTGAGACGTTCATGAAATATCCCATACCTGTGCTTTGATTGCCTCGATCTCATTCTGCAGACGGGCGATCATGCGATTCAGCTCGGCGATCTCAGCCTTGGTTGAGCGGAGGTCATCACCATACTGTCCAGCAGAGCTCTGCATCTCCTCGTACTATTGGGACGAATAACACAATGTCAACAAGGTCATCTAAAGAAAACGGCAATTGCGAAGAAACGCTCTTGCAGTACCTTCTGTTTGTACCAGGACTCTGCATCAGCCTTGCTGCGGTTGGCGATGTCCTCATACTGAGCGCGCACTTCAGCCACAATGGAATCCATGTCCAGGTTACGGCTGTTGTCCATCTCCACAACGACTGAGGTGTCCTTGATCTGGGACTGCAGCTCGCGCAGCTCCTACAGAACCACAGGTTGTTGCATAAGAGTCCAGTCTAGATGACAAGTAAGTGAAATTATGAAATCATCAGACATACAGCCTCATAGACGGCCCTGAGGAAGTTGATTTCGTCCTGAAGAGCATCGGCTTTAGCCTCCAGCTCCACCTTTTTCATGTAGGCACCATCAACGTCCTGTGGAAAAAACATAAGATTAAAAAAGAAATGTACAGATCAGACCCAATTGATACAACGTTGAGTCATTCCTACCTTCTTCAGGAGCACAAACTCGTTCTCAGCCGCCGTGCGTTTGTGGATTTCCTCCTCATACCTGAAGCAACCGCACAACAACGTTACATCACTTTCACACGCTCCAAAGAATTTTTCGGCGTTAACTCGACGCTGGCGACACTCACTTCTTCTTGAAGTCCTCCACCTGCATCTGCATGTTCCTCAGCTCTCCGTCCAGCTTGACTTTCTCGTTGCCCAGCCCGTCGAGCTGTCGGCGCAGGTTGGCAATGTACGCCTCGAACATGGCGTCGATGTTGGAGCGGGTGGTGGTCTGTTCCTGCAGGAGACTCCACTTGGTCTCCAGCATCTTGTTCTGCTGCTCCAGGAAACGGACCTGTGAAGACACGACATTGTTAAAACGCTTGCTGTTTATAACATCATGATATACCCGATCTATGGTTTCGAACGTATTATTTTCTTGATTTTTTCCACTTGACTTCATGTCTGGATAGCCACCCCCCCCCTATATTCTAAAAAGCCTGGAAAGATTTGTTCTTGCATGTCATGTTTGAATTTGACAAATGATTTACCAATAAAATCCACAGTCAAGCCAGTTATTAAAAAAGGTTTGGCTGATAAAACATGAGTGTCACTTTTGTCTGTGATGCCAATTGCTGAGTCCACAGATTCGATGGAGAATGCTTCACAAAAGCTTTGAGTAGCTTTTAACCCGAAAGGTTTTAGGTGAAGCAACTGAACACATGCGGTCACTGAAGGAGTTCTGGTCACACAGGAACTAGAGAAGCCATCAACAGGATACACCAGTTGAATATGTGACATGTAGGCAACCAACCTTGTCAATGAAGGAGGCAAAGCGGTTGTTCAGGGTCTTGATCTGCTCCTTTTCCTGGGTGCGCACAGCCTGGATGGAGGGGTCAATATCCATTTTCAGGGGGGCCAGAAGGCTCTGGTTGTACGTGACTGCGGTGATGTGGGGAGCCATGATGCCACCTGATCCGTAGCTACCACCCATCATTGAGCCAGAAGAGCCCATGCTAAAACCACCACCCATGCTACCACCCATGCCCATGCCACCACCCATGCTACCACCCATGCTGCTGCTCATCCCAAAACCGCCAGCGGAGGAACCGAGATTGTAGCTGGATCTCTTGACGGTGTAGCCGCCAGATGAGGCTCCTGCAAGCGACCTCCTGGAAGCGCCGCTGGAGCCCGAGATGGAGTACGATTTCCTGCCCATCATCATCTTGGATTTGTGTTGGGTTATCAAGGCAAGCAGAGAAATGAAGATGTGCCGACTTTAAAGGAGAGTGAAGTCCCTCTAAGTGTTTCACTCAGAGCTCTGCCTGCTTTTATGGCCGAGCCGCGCTGGTGGGGGAGGACTCTTCTCATTGCAACCTGTCCTCTCACTTTTACTCCCTCCCAGCCTACATACCTCCGGCTGTGAACAACAGGAGTGGCCGATCCTGAAAAACAGGTAGGGAGGGATTGTCAGAAGATAAGAGGGGACACACCCTACGCTGGGAAAGGCTGCGAGACGAGGGAGTGCGAGGTTAACGGAGAGAAAAGAGTGGTTATGTAAGGGAACATGAAGCACTCATGTCGCTACATTTTACAGAGGCTGCAGGAATTGTTTAGAAAGCAGCTGGGACTCAACTTTGTCCAATGCAGAGATCTGAACTGTGACTTGCAGAAGCATGCACGATCCTCGGAAGAATATCTGATTTGGACATGATATCACGTTCCTTGACCCATGTCCCACTCTTCTGCTGGAACAGATCCCTCCTGAACAAGGAGACATGCATCATGTATTCTCTCTATATTAGTTGGAGCAGGGGTCCACAAATTACGGCTCGCGGGCCGGACTATGGACGCTGGTGGGCCGGTATGTCCCAAATTACAAAAAAATTATATTTTTTTTGTTTTAAAATCTGTCCTATCCAGCCATTCAATCAAATTATATTGTTGATGTAGATGATCTATATCTGCTGTACACGTTTACGTTGAAAAGAGAAGAGTTGGATACTTCCTTCGTTGCCTTATTTGTATTTGACTTTCTTTCTTTCTTTCTTTAGTTTATTTCGAACATGAACACACTTACATCTTAATACATCACACAATTTCATATCATTTCATTTTACATCATGCCCGAAAAGGAGTAGGAAGAAGCAAAGCTTATTTAATCCTACCCCTTTCCCACTTCAAAGCGTTTACAATGATATAGAATCATTTACTGACCTTTTTATATAATAAAATAACATCTATGAATTAGTATATACAACAGTTTTATAATATGTAATTAATTAATTCAGTCATTATTAACATACTGAGATGAAGAATATCTTATTTTTAATAAGGTTAGAAGTATTTCTCATAATTCTTCTTCTTTGTACTTTGTAAGCACTATTATTTTGAACAACCTCGTAAACTGGATCATATCAGTACAATTTTTAACTTCTTAACTTAATCCATTCCATAATTTGATTCCACATACTGATATGCTAAAAGTTGTAAGTGTTATACGTGCATATAAATGTTTTAAATAATTTTTTCCTCTAAGGTTATATTTCTCCTCTTTAGTTGAGAAGAATTGTTGTACATTCTTTGGTAGCAGGTTATAGATTGCTTTGTACATAATTTTAGCTATTTGCAATTTTACCAAATCAGCAAACTTTAATATTTTTGACTTAATAAATAAAGGGTTTGTATGTTCTCTATATCCAACATTATGTATTATTCTAACTGATCTTTTTTGTAACACGGTTAGCGAATGTAGTGCACATTTGTAGTAATTTTATTAAATGTTTGCATATATATATGTATATATATAGGTGAAATAACTGAAAACATGTTTTATATTGTAGTTTCTTCAAAATAGCCACCCTTTGCTCTGATTACTGCTTTGCACACTCTTGGCATTCTCTCCATGAGCTTCACAGGTGTGCTTGAAGCTCATGGAGAGAATGCCAAGAGTGTGCAAAGCAGTAATCAGAGCAAAGGGTAGCTATTTTATAAATATATATATTTTATTATCATATATATATACACTACCGTTCAAAAGTTTGGGGTCACATTGAAATGTCCTTATATTTGAAGGAAAAGCACTGTACTTTTCAATGAAGATAACTTTAAACTAGTCTTAACTTTAAAGAAATACACTCTATACATTGCTAATGTGGTAAATGACTATTCTAGCTGCAAATGTCTGGTTTTTGGTGCAATATCTACATAGGTGTATAGAGGCCCATTTCCAGAAACTATCACTCCAGTGTTCTAATGGTACAATGTGTTTGCTCATTGGCTCAGAAGTCTAATTGATGATTAGAAAACCCTTGTGCAATCATGTTCACACATCTGAAAACAGTTTAGCTCATTACAGAAGCTACACAACTGACCTTCCTTTGAGCAGATTGAGTTTCTGGAGCATCACATTTGTGGGGTCAATTAAACGCTCAAAATGGCCAGAAAAAGAGAACTTTCATCTGAAACTCGACAGTCTATTCTTGTTCTTAGAAATGAAGGCTATTCCACAAAATTGTTTGGGTGACCCCAAACTTTTGAACGGTAGTGTGTGTGTATATATATATATATATATATATATATATATATATATATATATATATATATATATATATATATATATATATATATATATATATATATATACAGTACAGGCCACAAGTTTGGACACACCTTCTCATTCAATGTGTTTTCTTTATTTTCATGACTATTTACACTGTAGATTGTCACATAAAAACTATGAATGAACACATGTGGAGTTATGTACTTAACAAAAAAAAGGTGAATTAACTGAAAACATGTTTTATGCTCTATAGTTTCTTCCAAATAGCCACCCTTTGCTCTGATTACTGCTTTGCACACTCTCGGCATTCTCTCCCCAATTTAACTACCGGTATACATTTTTTAGTATTAAAAAGTATTGATTTTGAATCGAAAGCAAACATGTCTGGGAAAAAAATGTGTTAAAAGACTCGAAAAAACTCCAATGTAAAATATTTCTGTCTTATAGTTGCATTACGTTTACGGTAACATTTACAGTCATTTTACGCTCTCAGTTAACTACAACAAAGTTACAACTAAATGCTGTAACTTCAGAGTTGTCAATTTATTGGTAAATACTCTCCCGTTTTTAACAACATACTGCCACCTACTGTACGACACTGTGCAACTACGGAACCCCTTAGGATTTACAGTACTTTGTTGTAATGTTACAGTACATTTGAAAAAAATACTGTTAAACGCCATACAGTATTTTTTCATACAGATAAATAATTGTTGTTTTAATTTTAATTACCACATTTTTATATGTCTGCTAATAGGAGACATTTTGCAGTCCTTATACACATACCATAATAATACTGGATGTTGAAGCACAGTACGTCTGACTATGGTAGCCGTAATGCTCTGACCAGCCATCAAAAGTTGGTTTTGAATGATATTGTGAAACAAAACGCCAGATAATGTTTGCTAATAGGTGACATTTTGCAGTCCTTATACACACACCATAATAATACCGTTTGCTGAAGCACAGTACGTCTGACTATGGTAGCCGTAATGCTCAGGGTTCCATCAAGCGGTGCGACTTTGTAGCTTACCAAAGTCTAACTTAAACATGTTTACAGATTTTTGAGCACCATGTGTAATGTTCTATATTCTCAATGGAACGTCAAAGTTTTGGTGCTGCTTGCTCGCGTCATTTATTGAACAGGCGTCAACCTGCAGTCCACACGTAGCTCTTATATGTGAATGGTCACACACATTATTACATCATGTACAGCACATGCGTAAAACTCAAGGCCCACGAAAGCATGGAAAAAAAATGTTTTCTATAAAATACTTTTATGTATTTTTATTTTCTTTTTACTAAATGCCTTTCTTCTTTCAATTTTGACGGAAAAAAAATGCATATTTTAAACTTTAATATTATCTGATCATTCCAATTATATTGTTATATAATGTATTGCAAAGCTATTTTTGTGAGATAAAAA
Source organism: Entelurus aequoreus (assembly GCF_033978785.1). Lineage (NCBI taxonomy): Eukaryota > Metazoa > Chordata > Actinopteri > Syngnathiformes > Syngnathidae > Entelurus > Entelurus aequoreus. The sequence continues at coordinate 65,030,092 of NC_084731.1, forward strand.
AAAATTGTAAAATATCTGCTCGTCACCTTTATTTATGATTTTTGAACTGGAAAAATCCCCAGTTTTCCCGAAATTCCAGGAATTCCGTGATATAATTTCTCAATTCAACATGTTACTATTTCAACATTTCTCAACCGATTTCTAAAACTCCAACACCAACCTTTTAAACTCATTTAGAACATTCAAGTTTATTTTTTACCATTTTCAAAAAAAATCCTGCTTTTACCGAAATCCCCAAATGTTTTGGAAATTCCCATTCAAACCAATGGGACATTTTTCAAAGTTCACACAATTCCCACAATTTTGAACTCCAAAATATTCAGCCTGTTCAAAATTGTGTGCTCTACTTCAATCATTTTAAAACATTCCCTAATTTCCAAGAATTCCCAGTTTTCAGGGACATTTTCCCCATTCAAAATGAATTGTCAATTTTTTTAATTTCCACAATTCCCACATTTTTAAACCGATTCAAACCGTTCCAACTCCAAAATATTCATCCTGTTCAAAATTGTGCGCTCTCTTTCAACAATTTTTTTAAAATTCCCAAATTTCCAAGAATTTCCAGTTTTTAGGGACATTTTCCCCATTCAAAATGAATTGTCCATTTTTCAAACTTCCAAAATGTCCACATTTTTCAACCTTTTCAAACCATTCCACCTTCAACACATTCAACCCTCCTGGACATTCACTCTATAATTTTTCCAAATTAAAAAAAAAATATCAAGATTTTCCTGATTTTCTGGTTTTCCAGAGCCCTATTTCCACCCTTTTTTCTGGCGACTACGCCTCCTACATTTTTCAACCTACTTCAACCGTTCCACCGTCAGATCATTCCTCTTATTCAGGACAAAAAAACAAGTTGTTTTTTTGAACAACACCAATCTTTGAAACTCATTTAGAACATTCAAGTTTTTGTTTTTTTACCATTTTCAAAAACATTCCTGCTTTTACCGAAATTCCCAAATGTTTTGGGAAATTCCCATTCAAACCAATGGGACATTTTTCAAAGTTCCGCAATTCCCACAGTTTTTAACAGATTCAAACTATTCCAACTCCAAAATATTCAACCTGTTCAAAATTGTGCGCTCTCCTTCAACAATTGTTTTCAACATTCCTGGATTTCCAAGAATGCCCAGTTTTTAGGGACATTTTCCCCATTCAAAACGAATTGTTCATTTTTTAAACTTTCAAAATTCCAGAATTTTTCAACCGATTCAAACCGTTCCAACTCCAAAATATTCAGCCTGTTCAAATTGTGCCTTCTCTTTCAACATTTTTTTTTTTTTAATTCCCGGATTTCCAAGAATTTCCAGTTTTTAGGGACATTTTCCTCATTAAAAATGAATTGTCCATTTTTTAAACTTCCACAATTCCAGAATTTTTTAACCGATTCAAACCGTTCCAACTCCAAAATATTCAGCCTGTTCAAAATTGTGCGCTCTCCTTCAACAATTGTTTTTAACATTCCCGGATTTCCAAGAATGCCCAGTTTTTAGGGACATTTTCCCCATTCAAAAGAAATTGTTCATTTTTTAAACTTTCAAAATTCCAGAATTTTTCAACCGATTCAAACCGTTCCAACTCCAAAATATTCAGCCTGTTCAAATTGTGCGTTCTCTTTCAACATTTTTTTTTTTAATTCCCGGATTTCCAAGAATTCCCAGTTTTCAGGCACATTTTCCCCATTCAAAATTAATTGTCCATTTTTTTAAACTTTCACAATTCCCACATTTTTCAACCTATTCAAACCATTCCACCTTCAACACCTTCCACCATCCTGGACATTCACTGTATCATTTTTCCAGGTTAAAAAAAAATCCAAGATTTTCCTGATTTTTTGGTTTTCCAAAGCCCTATTTCCACCCTTTTTTCTATGCCTCCTACATTTTTCGACCCACTTCAACCGTTCCACCGTCAGATCATTCCTCTTAATTAGGAAAAAAAAACATATTGCTATTTTTGAACTGGAAAAATCCCCGGTTTTCCCGAAATTCCAGAAATTCCGTAATACCATTTATCAATTCAACATGTTACTACTTCAACATTTCTCGACCGATTTCAAAAATTCCAACACCAACCTTTTAAACTCATTTAGAACATTCAAGATTTTTTTTACCCTTTTCCAAAAAATTCCTGATTTTATCGAAATTCCCAAATGTTTTGTAAATGTTTTAAACTTCCACAATTCCTACATTTTTCAACTGATTCAAACCGTTCCAACTCCAAAATATTCAGCCTGTTCAAAATTGTTCACTCTCCTTCAACACTTTGTTTTTAATGCCTGGATTTCCAAGAATTTCCAGTTTTTAGGGACATTTTCCCCATTCAAAATTAATTGTCAATGTTTTAAACTTCCACAATTCGCACATTTTTCAACCTATTCAAACCATTCCAACTAACACTTTCCCAAGTTCCAAACCAAATTATGTTTCTCCTGGAAATTCAAACTCTTCAACATTCAAACCATTCCAACATTCAAACTATTCCTACATTCATACTACATTTTGTCAGCGTTTCCCTTCCACTTCAGCATTGTAGCTTTCACACCTCATCTAGTTGTCCTCGGAGTCGAAGTCTGTCATCATACACCTCCTTAGACTTAAACTTCATTTATTGTCCCTATTTAACTTTACAGTACAAAAAAGAAGGAAATGTCCTTGCATTAGCTGCTTGTAGTGCAGGATAAAAGAGCAATAAGGTGCAGATATAAATACATATATTGCAATTTTGCATGTGCATCCACGTTTACAAATCTCCACATTTATCTGTGAGCTTGGCCTGAACAGAAAAGAGTGCAGACAAGTCGGTAGTTCAGATATGTGGTCAGAGCACAGGGACAGAGGTCAATGTTGCACACTGCAGCAAGGACGGTGCAGCGAGGAACTCTCCAGCCAAGTTATTCTGGCTGAAGGAAGGCATGTCGCAACAAGGAGCAAGTGAGCGGCTGCCAGGCCCGGGAGTTGCCCCACAGACCGCGTCGTCTAGTTCCACGCTCTTGTTCTGCACCTTTAACTACTAGAAATAGTTCACCTCAGTTGTACCGGTCGCCCGACTTTACCATGACCACACCCAGTCCTTCCATTCCCCCAGCACCGCCAGGTTGGCACTCCTGGCGTAGGTGAGGCCGGCATTCTTTTTCATTCTTCCCCAACTTTTCACATGCTCCTGCCTTTTCATTTCGACCCTGGTGTGGAACGTTGCCCCACAGCTCAAATGTCGGCTGTCCACCAACTATGTGGAGACGATTTATGTGCAGATTTGCTGACCGCGCAATCGTGTTTGTCTTTTCAACAAACATGTCATAAACTTGGTTTTTTTTGCAAGTAATTTACTGTTTAATCACAATTCAAAAGTGTGATTAATCCAATTTAAAAAAATACATTAAAAAAACCTGAGCATAACATTTTTTTTTCGAAAAAATTAATGACTTATGTGTCATGTTTGGCTTTAGGGTCTAATAGAGCAAAATGTAGACAATTTATGTGCAGATTTGCTGACCGTGAAATTGTTTGTTTTTCAACAAATAATGTCATAAACTTGGGTTGTTTGCAAGTAATTTACTGTTTAATCACAATTCAAAAGGAGTGATTAATCCAATTTACAAAACAAAAAAACAAAAATGTGAGCACTTGAGTTTTGGAGCACAGAAATTGTTTTTGGAAAACATGTATGATGTATATGTCATGTTTGGCTTTAGGGTCTAATAACTGCATGGACTTTGACATTTTTAAATGTAATGTGAAAAATAAAATTTTGAAAAAAAATATGTAGAATGGAGTAAAGCAACAAAAATTATGGCAAAAATAGAGCAAAAGGTAGACAATTTATGTGCAGATTTGCTGACCGTGCAATTGTTTGTTTTTCAACAAATAATGTCATAAACTTGGGTTTTTTGCAAGTAATTTAAAGTTTAATCACATTCAAAAGTGTGATTAATCTAATTAAAAAACAAAAACAAAAAAAAACATATGTGAGCCTTTGAGTTTTGGAGCACAACAAATATTTTTCGAAAAAATTAATGACTTATATGTCATGTTTGGCTTTAGTACAAGTGTCGTTCCGTCTTCTACTCATCCATAGTGTTTCTACTCGTATGGATTCTTCATTCATCGCTCCAAGCAACGTATGTAAGTTTTACAATGTAACTAAAACAATTCATACTTACTAAACCGTCACATGTTCGACAGTGGTGTTTCCATGCATATTTGTACGTGCTATTGTAACGTAATCAAGTTAGCGTCGTCAGCATTAGCTAATGCAGATTTGCTTACCGTGCAATTGTTTGTTTTTTCAACAAACATGTCATAAACTTGGGTTTTTTGCAAGTTATTTACTGTTTGATCACAATTCTAAAGTGTGATTAATCCAATTTAAAAAATAAAAACAAAATACATTAAAAAAAACCTGAGCACTTGAGTTTGGGAGTACAAAAAAATGTTTTTTGAAAAAATTAATGACTTATATGTCATGTTTGGCTTTAGTACAAGTGTCGTTCCGTCTTCTACTCATCCATAGTGTTTCTACTCGTATGGAATCTTCATTCATCGCTCCAAGCAACGTATGTAAGTTTTACAATGTAACTAAAACAATTCATACTTACTAAACTGTCACATGTTCGACAGTGGTGTTTCCATGCATATTTGTACGTGCTATTGTAACGTAATCAAGTTAGCGTCGTCACCATTAGCTAATGCAGATTTGCTTACCGTGCAATTGTTTGTTTTTTCAACAAACATGTCATAAACTTGGGTTTTTTGCAAGTTATTTACTGTTTGATCACAATTCTAAAGTGTGATTAATCCAATTTAAAAAATAAAAATAAAATACATTAAAAAAAAACCTGAGCACTTGAGTTTGGGAGTACAAAAAAATGTTTTTTGAAAAAATTAATGACTTATATGTCATGTTTGGCATTAGGGTCTAATAACTGCATGGACTTTGACATTTTTAAATGTAACGTGCAAAATACACTTTTGAAAAAAAAAATGTTGAATGGAGTAACGCAACAAAAATTATGGCCAAAATAGAGCAACATGTTAAACAATTTATGTGCAGATTTGCTGACCGTGCAATTGTTTGTTTTTCAACAAATAATGTCATAAACTTGGGTTTTTTGCAAGTAATTTAAAGTTTAATCACAATTCTAAAGTGTGATTAATCTAATTAAAAAACAAAAACAAAAAAAAACATGTGTGAGCCTTTGAGTTTTGGAGCACAACAAATATTTTTCGAAAAAATTAATGACTTATATGTCATGTTTGGCTTTAGTACAAGTGTCGTTCCGTCTTCTACTCATCCATAGTGTTTCTACTCGTATGGATTCTTCATTCATCGCTCCAAGCAACGTATGTAAGTTTTACAATGTAACTAAAATAATTCATACTTACTAAACCCTCACATGTTCGACAGTGGTGTTTCCATGCATATATGTAAGTGCTATTGTAATGTAATCAATTTAGCGTCGTCAGCATTAGCTAATGAAGATTTGCTGACCGTGCAATTGTTTGTTTTTTCAACAAACATGTCATGAACTTGGGTTTTTTGCAAGTTATTTAATTTTTAATCACAATTCAAAAGTGTGATGAATCCAACAAAAAATAAAAAATATATATAAAAAACGTGAGCACTTTAGTTTTGGAGCACAAAAAATTTTGGGGGAAAAAATGTATGATTTATATGTCATGTTTGGCTTTAGGCTCTAATAACTGCATGGACTTTGACATTTTTAAATGTAACATGAAAAATACACTTTTGAAAAAAAGAATGTAGAATGGAGAAACGCAACAAAAATTATGGCCAAAATAGAGCAAAATGTTAAACAATTTATGTGCAGATTTGCTTACCGTGCAAATGTTTGTTTTTCAACAAATAATGTCATAAACTTGGGTTTTTTGCAAGTAATTTATTGTTTGATCACAATTCAAAAGTGTGATTAATCCAATACAAAAAAAAACAGTGAGCACTTGAGTTTTCAGTCAATCAATCAATCAATGTTTAATTATATAGCCCTAAATCACGAGTGTCTCAAAGGGCTGCACAAGCCACAACGACATCCTCGGTTCAGATCCCACATCAGGGCAAAGAAAAACTCAACCCAGTAGGATGACAATGAGAAACCTTGGAGAGGACCGCAGATGTGGGTGACCCCCCATCCCCTCCTCTTGGGCGACCGGTGCAATGGACGTCGAGTGGATCTAGCATAATATTGTGAAAGTCCAGTCCATAGTGGATCTAACATAATAGTGACAGTCCAGTTTATAGTGGGGCCAGCAGGGGACCATCCTGAGTGGAGACAGGTCAGCAGCGCAGAGATGTCCCCAACCGATGCACAGGCAAGTGGTCCACCCCTGGTCCCGACTCTGGACAGCCAGCACTTCATCCATGGCCACCGAACCTGTGCCACCCTTCCACGAGGGAGAGGGGGGTAGAGCAGAAAAGAAAAGAAATGGCAGATCAACTGGTCTAAAAGGGAGGTCTATTTAAAGGCTAGAGTATACAAATGAGTTTTAAGATGGGACTTAAATGCTTCTGCTGAGGTAGCATCTCTAACTGTTACCGGGAGGGCATTCCAGAGTACTGGAGCCCGAATAGAAAACGCTCTATAGCCCGCAGACTTTTTTTGGGCTCTGGGAATCACTAATAAGCCGGAGTTCTTTGAACGCAGATTTCTTGCCGGGACATACAGTATGCTACAATACAATCAGCAAGATAGGATGGAGCTAGACCCTTTAGTATTTTATACGTAAGTAGTAAAACCTTAAAGTCACATCTTAAGTGCACAGGATGCATGTAACATGTAACATGAAAAAGACACTTTTGAAAAAAATCATGTATAATGGAGTAACGCAACAACAATGATGGCCAAAATAGAACAAAATATAGACAATTTATGTGCAGATTTTGGAGCACAAAAAATGTTTTTGGAAAAAATTATTGACTTATATGTCATGTTTGGCTTTAGTACAAGTGTCGTTCCGTCTTCTACTCATCCATAGCGTTTCTATTCGTATGGATTCTTCATTCATCGCTCCTAGAAACGTATGTAAGTTTTACAATGTAACTAAAATAATTCATACTTACTAAACCGTCACATGTTCGACGGTGGGGTTTCCATGCATATTTGTACGTGCTATTGTAACGTAATCAAGTTAGCGTCGTCAGCATTGGCTAATGCAGATTTGCTTACTGTGCAATTGTTTGTTTTTTCAACAAACATGTCATACAATTGGGTTTTTTGCAAGTAATTGACTGTTTAGTCACAATTCAAGAATTTGATTAATCCAATTAAAAAAAACAACTCAAAAAGCATGTGAGCAGTTGAGTTTTGAGCAAAAAAACATTTTTTGGAAAGAATGTACGACTTATATGTCATGTTTGGCTTTGTACTAAGTAGCGTTTATGAAAGGACAACAAAAAAATGCATGTAACATGTAACTAGGGATGATGCTCAAAACCAATTTTCCCGGTTGTTCGATAAGAAAAGATGCGAGTCCTCGGACTCAAATCCCTTTTTGAGAACCGGTACCCGTTATCGAGACCACTATAGTAAAGAAAAAGAGTTGGTTCTTTATTCGAATCCCAGGGAACGAATCCCGTCCCGACAAGAAATGCCCCGTGAGACATCACAAGAAATTACGTCACGTAGCTCAGTCATTAGGCGCAGATAGGGAAAGCAGGCAAAAAATGCACCGGAAAAAGCGCTCCAAGGTGTAATAAAGTTCAAAACAAAAGGTATAATCCAATGAATAACTTTACTGAGAGATTTGAGCAGGGTACAAACACATGACGAACACTTTTACGACCAACCGGAAACATAGCAACCAGGCTAGCAACGCACTTCCTTTACGCCAGCTGTCGCAACGTTCTTAAAGCAACCGCAGCACATACATATATATGACATCTCCCTTTTTTAACTTTTGTTTTTCTTTCCTTGTAAACAAAACAAAATCACACTGTATATGTGTTGTCTGTCTAATTATAAATAATGCAGACGAGGCGTGTTGGCTGAGTTCTTGACGTTTACTTTCACAGCGTGCTCATAACCTCATTCTTAGCTGCCGGGTGACATGCAACAACACTTTTCGGGGCTACTGCGCAAGCTCGTCACTCCCTTTGCATGCTGGTTAGTGTAGTTGTTATATTCCCTAGCTCATAACATCACATCTTTCCCCCTATAAAATAATGTTAACTCAATAAAGTGTATTTCATTTTTTAGCTTTAACTTTTCATTTTTTAGCATTGTAATCACATTTGCAAACAACTTTTCTCTTCATAGAATTGTCTTTCAATAAAGAAATAAAGTGCAAAAATGTCAAAGCACCATAACAAACAGTTGTGTCAACACTTTTTTTTTTTTTTTTTTTTTTTTTAAACAACTCGAAAAAACCAAGAGTTCTTAACAACTCTCATTTAGCCTCTCAGGTGGCTGAACATGTCTCTTTGGTCTAGACCAGGGGTCACCAATGCGGTGCCCGCGGGCACCAGGTAGCCCGTAAGGACCAGATGAGTAGCCCGCTGGCCTGTTCTAAAAATAGCTCAAATAGCAGCACTTACCAGTGAGCTGCCTCTATTTAAAAAAAAAAAAATATTTACTAGCAAGCTGGTCTCGCTTTGCTCGACATTTTTAATTCTAAGAGAGACAAAACTCAAATAGAATTTGAAAATCCAAGAAAATATTTTAAAGACTTGGTCTTCACTAACTTACAAAGAAACAGATAACAGATTTAGTGTCCAGTTCAAAGTGTGACATGATTTATTTACAAATTTGAGAGTAGACTTTTGAATTTTACATGAGTTATTATTTGTACGAAAACATGGTGCAAAGTAATTCATGATTTGTTAAAAAATGTTAGTGGCTAGCTAGTTAAAATGGGATATTGTGATTTCACAAGACTGTCTTAGAAGTGATCATTTCAAAATGTTCAATTTGAAAAATGTGCACATAGAGAAAATATAAAAATAAAGTGTTGCATATTGATATTTATCTGTTTCTATATATATTTATTGTGAGAAATCATTAAGATGATCAGTGTTTCCACAAAGATAAATATCATTAATTATTAATAATAACATAGAGTTAAAGGTAAATTGAGAAAATTGGCTATTTCTGGCAATTTATTTAAGTGTGTATCAAACTGGTAGCCCTTCGCATTAATCAGTACCCAAGAAGTAGCTCTTGGTTTCAAAAAGGTAGGTGACCCCTGGTCTTGACAGTCTCTCAACAGCAGGTGACGCGGACACCGCTGTCAGTCCTTGGTCAGCAAGGTCAGGCTCCGTGTCAGCAAGTTCTGCAGGTCCAGCTGAGTCCTGTTGAGCATTTTCCTGAGTAATAGCTGTAGTTAGTATGTTCCAATAGCAGCAGAAGTGCACTTTTTGGAGAGCTGTATTATTTTCAGTTTTGTGCCCAAGGGACTGATTTGATTTAACACTATATTATTATTTATACACCTATAGTGATCACATAGACAGGTTGTTTTTGTGTTACTGTATATATTTGTTTTTCTGAAAAATCCCACTTAATATACTTTGGGTAACAACAGTCAATATTTATTTATTTTATTTTATTTTTTTAGGGGGGTAACAGTCAATATTTATTTATTTATTAGATTTTATTTTTTTCTTATATAATAAAAGTGAGCTTTTGTTAAACCAAATATTGTGTGTTTTTTTCCATACACAACAACCTATCTGGACTCGATAAGAGAATCAATAAGGAATCGGTTCGATAAGAGGATTCGATAAGAGGATTCGATAATAGGCTCGAACGCGATAATTTCTTATCAAACATCATCCCTACATGTAACATGAAAAAAACACTTTTGAAAAAAATAATGTATAATGGAGTAACGCAATAACAATGATGGCCAAAATAGAGAAAAATGCAGACAATTTATGTGCAGATTTGCTGACTGTGCGAGTCGGATGCAGCGTGAACAGCGTTTGGTGCAGGACGAAAGAGAAGATGAATAAACATGTTGCAGCACACAGCAGGGTGACTGATTTGATTTAACACTATATTATTATTTATACACCTATAGTGATCACATAGACAGGTTGTTTTTGTGTTACTGTATATATTTGTTTTTCTGAAAAATCCCACTTAATATACTTTGGGTAACAACAGTCAATATTTATTTTTTTTATTTTATTTTTTTAGGGGGGTAACAGTCAATATTTATTTATTTATTAGATTTTATTTTTTTCTTATACAATAAAAGTGACGAAAGAGAAGATGAATAAACATGTTGCAGCACACAGCAGGGTGCCTGGCTGGCAATTTGAAATGACACGTCCTGAATACATTTTACATTTGTGCTTGACCTTTTTGTCCAGGTGTGGCCATTATGTGGATGGCGAGCTAGCGGTGGATGGTGGAGTGTGTGTCAGTCCATCACCAGCCAGGCATAAAAAAAACAGACCTAAAAATGATCGATCATCAATCTTCACCAAGACGTGACTTCGGTCACTTGATTGACATTCACGGCACCCGAGGGTCTTGCGAGATGACGCTGGCTGCTGCCAGATCATTATTAAGGAAAAACGACCGACAGGAAGGCGAGAAACACTTTTTTATTTCAACAGTCAGTCAAAAGACCGGCCGCACGGTTCCTGTCTTCACAATAAAAGCCCTGCTACATCCTGCCTGCGCTAACGAAATAAGAGTCTCAGAAAGCTAGTGCGCACAAGTTAGTAGGCTACGGAGTTTGCCGCCAATGTATTTCTTGTAAATTGCATAAAAAGACTACTGTCTGATTCCAATCAATGCAAGTCATCACAATCACACCAACTTATATTCTTGTCTTCATGAAATAAACATTCTTGTATTATCATTAAATACCTTCAACTTGTTAACCTCTCTTTCATAAATAAATACATATAAATTATATATATGAATGATCCCCTCCACTTGGTACATTGAAAAGTCCATTGCTCATTTTGTTAATTTTTTTTCGTTTTTTATTCACCATTGTTTTCATTTTGTTATAATGGCTATTAGGCTATAGCATGACTGTATTGGATCAGTCTTGCTCTTGTTTTTTTGCATATTTGAAATAAAAATATATCAAATCAAATCAAATCAAATCAACAAGTAGCTGGCCTGCAGATAAAGTGTGGACACCCCTGATTTTTTCAATGCACATATTCGAGTGTCAGTAAATCAAAGCAGTTTGCATGCAATTGTATGATTAGTTTGCTTATGTTCGCTTAGGGCTTAATTTGTGCTTAATTTCTCATATTGATGCGTTTGTTATTAATTCCAAGCAAACAAAAGCCACGGCAGTCCAGTCGCGTTTTCATCACCTAAGGCATGTTTTTAAATGGTAAATGGGTTATACTTGTATAGCGCTTTTTTACCTTCAAGGTACTCAAAGCGCTTTGACACTATTTCCACATTCACCCATTCACACACACATTCACACACTGATGGTGGGAGCTGCCATGCAAGGCGCTAACCACCACCCATCAGGAGCAAGGGTGAAGTGTCTTGCTCAAGGACACAACGAATGTGACAAGGTCGAACCAGGAACCCTCAGGTAGCTAAATGAACACTTAGTGTCTAACAATCTCAGTGAACCCTTTCAATCCGCTTCCAGGGCAAATCACTGTACGGAGACAGCCCTCGCAAAAATGACTAATGATATATTGCTAACGATGGATTCTGATGGGTCATCTATGTTGCTGCTTCTTGATCTTAGCGCTGCTTTCGATACCGTCGATCATAATATTTTATTAGAGTGTATCAAAACGCGTGTTGGTATGTCAGACTTAGCCTTGTCTTGGTTTAACTCTTATCTTACTGACAGGATGCAGTGCGTCTCCCATAACAATGCGACCTCGGACTATGTCAAGGTAACATGCAGAGTTCCCCAGGGTTCGGTTCTTGGCCCTGCACTTTTTAGTATTTACATGCTGCCGCTAGGCGACATCCTACGCAAATACGGTGTTAGCTTTCACTGTTATGCGGATGACACCCAACTCTACATGCCCCTAAAGCTGACCAACACGCCGGATTGTAGTCAGCTGGAGGCGTGTCTTAATGAAATTAAACAATGGATGTCCGCTAACTTTTTGTAACTCAACGCTAAGAAAACGGAAATGCTGATTATCGGTCCTGCTCAACACCGACACCTATTTAATAATACCACCTTAACATTTGACAACCAAACAATTACACATGGCGACTCGGTAAAGAATCTGGGTATTATCTTCGACCCAACTCTCTCGTTTGAGTCACACATTAAGAGTGGTACTAAAACGGCCTTCTTTCATCTCCGTAATATCGCTAAAATTCGTTCCATTTTGTCCACTAGCGACGCTGAGATCATTATTCATGCATTCGTTACATCTCGTCTCGATTACTGTAACGTATTATTTTCGGGTCTCCCTATGTCTAGCATTAAAAGATTACAGTTGGTACAAAATGCGGCTGCTAGACTTTTGACAAAAACAAGAAAGTTTGATCATATTACGCCTATACTGGCTCACCTGCACTGGCTTCCTGTACACTTAAGATGTGACTTTAAAGTTTTACTACTTACGTATAAAATACTACACGGTCTAGCTCCAGCCTATCTTGCCGATTGTATTGTACCCTATGTCCCGACAAGAAATCTGCGTTCAAAGAACTCCGGCTTATTAGTGATTCCCACAGCCCAAAAAAAGTCTGCGGGCTATAGAGCGTTTTCTATTCGGGCTCCAGTACTATGGAATGCCCTCCCGGTAACAGTTAGAGATGCTACCTCAGTAGAAGTATTTAAGTCCCATCTTAAAAATAATTTCTATACTCTAGCCTTTAAATAGACCCCCTTTTTAGACCAGTTGATCTGCCGTTTCTTTTCTTTTCTCCTCTGCTCCCCTCTCCCTTGTGGAGGGGGAGTTGCACAGGTCCGGTGGCCACGGATAAAGTGCTGGTTGTCCAGAGTCGGGACCCAGGGTGGACCGCTAGCCTGCGCATCGGTTGGGGACATCTCTGCGCTGCTGACCCGTCTCCGCTTGGGACGGTTTCCTGCTGGCCCCACTATGGACTGGACTTTCACAATATTATGTCAGACCCACTCGACATCCATTGCTTTCGGTCTCCCCAAGAGGGGGGGTTACCCACATATGCGGTCCTCTCCAAGGTTTTTCATAGTCATTCACATCGACGTCCCACTGGGGTGAGTTTTTCCTTGCCCGTATGTGGGCTCTGTACCGAGGATGTCGTTGTGGCTTGTGCAGCCCTTTTAGACACTTGTGATTTAGGGCTATATGAATAAACATTGATTGATAAACATTGAGTAAAGGTTTGGGAACTGAGGAGACACATTTTTGAAGTGGAATTATTTCCCATTCTTGCTTGATGTACAGCTTAAGTTGTTCAACAGTCTCCCTTCTGCTATTTTAGCCTTCATATTGCACCACACATTTTCAATGTCTGGACTACAGGCAGGCCTGTCTAGTACCCGCACTCTTTTACTATGAAGCCACGCTGTTGCAACACGTAGCTTGGCATTGTCTTGCTGAAATAAGCAGGGGCGTCCATGATAACGTTGCTTGGATGGCAACATATGTTGCTCCAAAAGCTGTATGTACCATTCAGCATTAATGGTGCCTTCAGAGATGTGTAAGTTACCCATACCTTGGACACTAATATACCCCCATACCATCACAGATGCTGGCTTTTACACTTTGATCAGATGGTTCTTTTCCTCTTTGTTCCGGAGGACACGACATCCACAGTTTCCAAAAACAATTTGAAATGTGTACTCGTCAGACCACGGAACACTTTTCCACTTTGCATCAGTCCATCTTAGATGAGCTCGGGCCCAGCGAAGCGTTTCTGGGTGTTGTTGATAAATGGCTTTGGCTTTGCACAGTAGAGTTGTAACTTGCACTTACAGATGTAGCAACCAACTGTAGTTACTGACAGTGGTTTTCTGAAGTGTTCCTGAGTCCATGTGGTGATATCCTTTACACACTGATGTCGCTTTTTGATGCAGTACCGCCTGAGGGATCAAAGGTCACAGGCATTGCCGCTTACAGGCAGTGATTTCTCCAGATTCTCTAAACATTTTGATGATTTTACAGAGCGAAGATGGTGAAATCCCTAAATTCCTTGCAATAGCTGGTTGAGAAATGTTGTTCTTAAACAATTTGCTCAGGCATTTGTTGACAAAGTGGTGACCCTCGCCCCGTACTTTTTTTGAATGACTGAGCATGAACGAGATTTCTCTACAGAATTTCCTCTCTGGTCAACAAAAGCACCTTGAGGATTCTGGCGGGAACTCTCGTTCAACCCTTTTTCGATTACGCATGCACCTCCTGGTACCCTAGCACCTCCAAAACCCTCAAATCTAAACTCCAAACATCTCAGAACAAGCTAGTCAGGTTACTTCTAGACCTCCACCCCAGATCCCACCTCACTCCTACCCACTTCTCTAAAGTGGGCTGGCTCAAGGTGGAGGACAGAGTTAAACAACTTGCACTGAGCCTAGTCTATAAAATCCGCTACACCTCCCTGATACCGAAGTACATGTCAAACTACTTCCTTAACGTAAATGACCGCCATAACCACAACACCAGGGGGTGCTCCACTAACCACGTTAAACCCAGATTCCGAACTAACAAAGGTCTTAACTCATTCTCTTTCTATGCCACATCAATGTGGAATGCGCTCCCAACAGGTATAAAAGAAAGGGCATCTCTATCCTCCTTCAAAACCGCTATAAAAGTTCACCTCCAGGCAGCTACAACCCTAAACTAACACCCTCCCCGGATTGCTAATAATCAAATGTAAACAATCAAATGCAGATTATTTTTCTTATGCCTTCTGATCTCTCTCTCTCTCTCTCTCTCTCTCTCTCTCTCTCTCTCTCTCATTCTCTCTCTCTCTCTCTCTCTCTCTCTCTCTCTCTCTCTCTCTCTTTCTCTCTCTCTATGTCCACTACTTGATGTCCATATCCCCACCCCCCCACCCCCCACCCCCACCCCCCCTCCACACTCCTGATTGTAAATAATGTAAATAATTCAATGTGATTATCTTGTGTGATGACTGTATTATGATGATAGTATATATGATAGTATATATCTGTATCATGAATCAATTTAAGTGGACCCCGACTTAAACAAGTTGAAAAACTTATTCGGGTGTTACCATTTAGTGGTCAATTGTACGGAATATGTACTTCACTGTGCAACCTACTAATAAAAGTCTCAATCAATCAATCAATTCATGGAAGCTGCTTTTACACCCAATCATGGCACCCACCTGTTCCCAATTAGCCTGTTCACATGTGGGATGCTCCAAATAAGTCTTTGATGAGCATTCCTCAACTTTCTCAGACTTTTTTGCCACTTGTGCCAGCTTTTTTGAAACACGTTGCAGGCATCAAATTCCAAATGAGCTAATATTTGCAAAAAAACAAAGTTTCACAGTGTGAACATGAAATATTTTGTCTTTGCAGTCTATTCACCGGGGCGGTATGGCGTAATGGGTAGAGCGGCCGTGCCAGAAACCTGAGGGTTGCAGGTTCGCTCCTCGCCTCTTGACATCCAAATCACTGCCGTTGTGTCCTTGGGCAGGGCATTTCACCCTTGCCCCCGGTGCTGCTCACACTGGTGAATGAATGATAGGTGGTGGTCGGAGGGGCCGTAGGCGCAAACTGGCAGCCTCGCTTCCGTCAGTCTACCGGCAGCTGTGGCTACAAATGTAGCTTACCACCACCAGGTGTGAATGAATGATGGGTTCCCACTTCTCTGTGAGCGCTTTGAGTATCTAACAATAGAAAAGCCCGATATAAAATCTAATCCATTATTATTATTATTATTATTATTATTTAATATAAGTTGAAAAGGATTAGCAAATCATGGTATTCTCTTTTTATTTACCATTTACACAACGTGACAACTTCACTGCTTTTGGGTTTTGTATTTTGAGAGGTATTTATTGAGTCTGACTAAGTAGCAGTAGCACTGAAGGCCTAGGTGGGAAACGTACGACTTGCACTGGTTTTTAATGTATGTAATTCATGTTGGAAAGGTTTTTTTCCTGGTCTGCAAGAAAGATAAGTAGAGTATTGTGCAACAATAGTCAGCATGAATGCATTTTTTAAAAGGCCAACCTCCAAGCACACCTTCCAAAAGGCAATGCTGCAAGCATAACGCTTCGTCTGCAAATACACACCGAACCGGCTTTTGGTTTATAGTTGTACAAAAAACAAAAAATACGCCCTATGGATTGTTTGTATAACTTGACTTTGTTATCTAAGCAAAAGTAAGGCAGGCAAACGTACAAAGTGGAGTTTGTTCCACTGTAGTGTGTATAAAGTGGGTGTGGACATTCCTTTGTAGTGTAGCTTGGCAGGCTGGGCCGCGTCGTACTAAGTAGCGTTTATGAAAGGACAACAAAAAAAATGCATACTTAGCAAACTGTCGTTTGCCATGGAAACAAACAAACAAAAATGTATTTTCCTGACTATAAATTGCTACTTTTTTCCCCAAGTTTGAACCCTGCGGCTTATAAAACGGTGCGGCTAATTTAGGGATTTTTCTTCGCTAACGGTCATAATGTTTCATATTCAACAAGTCCTTTTCATAAAACACAGATGGAGACAGAAAAGGTTTGTTATTGTTTGTGGTTGAACGTCTACAGTGTTTCCTTCTGTTTAGCGCCTTGACCCGTAAATACAAGTGCCGTTACGTCTTCTACCCATCCATGGCGTTCCTACTCGTATGTATTCTTCATTCATCGCTCCAAGCAACGTTTGTAAGTTTTACACTGAAACTAAAACAATTCATACCTACTAAACCCTCCCATATTCCACATATTTGTAACAGTGTTAAAGTTGTTTATACGGCAACCCTCAGTGTGACCTGTATGGCTGTTGACCAAGTATGCATTGCATTCAATTGTGTCTGTGAAAATAAGTAGATATTATGTGATTGAGCCCGCACGCGAAGGCAGTGCCTTTAAGGTTTATTGGCGCTCTATACTTCTCCCTACGTCCGTGTACCACTACGTACAGCGCCGTTTAAAAAAATCATACATTTTACTTTTTGAAACCTGTTAAGAACTGATTAGGGGATGTGACCCCGGGATGCAGAGACGGGAGGCAAGGTTGAATAACAAAAAGGGAAAAATTTAATGAGTCCAAAAAGGTTAACAAAAAGCAATGGGGCAGAAGTGCACACCATGAATACCAACAAAACCAGGTTCCTCACAGGTCGGCAGGGGAAAAGCCAGGATGCACTAAGCTCAGCAAAAAATCCTTGCTGCCTCAAGGAGGCTAGGAAAACAAACACAAAGGGGTTAGGAATTACAGGACTACGGAGAGGCAACGTACCAGGACTGACGAGGTGAAGCAGACGCATGCACGTGGGAGGTGCAGGAAAAAATAACCGGCAAGACCCAGCTGTGGGTGACGAGCTTAAATACTCCTCGGACGAAATAGGTTGCAGGTGTGCCTTAGTGTCCGCCCCTCGCTGGAGACTAATGAGCTGAGGAAACACATCACAATAAAAAAGAAGGCAGGGAAATAAAAACACAATAGAAACCGATACCGATATTACATTTTAAAGCATTTATCAGCCGATAATATCGGCAGCCCGATATTATCGGACATCTCTAGTTTTCATGCATATTTGCACGTGCTATTGTAACGTAATCAAGCCAGTGTCGCGAGCATCAGCTAACGTGCTAACACGTGTGTATGTGTTGGTATTATTCACTTACAACGGCATTCTTTGTGTATTGTTTCAGTTTAACAAATTCCTTAGTAAATCCACCAAAACCGTCACCGTGGAGTTATTGAGTCTGATTAGCTGATTGGAGAGCTAGTTTGCTCAGCTAGCGGTCCATGACCATGACTTCTGTTTTGCTTGATCAGCCGTTTTACTTCCGTGCTACGGACGCCGTTGGGAAACAATTAATGTACGTAAACAAACATTTACAGAATATTTTTGTGTAAATAACTAATTTCACAACGTACAAACCCATATGAGTTGGGAAATTGTGTTAGATGTAAATATAAACGGAATATAATGATTTGCAAATCATTTTCAACCCATATTCAGTTGAATATGCTACAAAGACAACATATTTGATGTTCAAACTGATAAACTTTTTTTTTTTGCAAATAATCATTAACTTTAGAATTTGATGCCAGCAAAACGTGACAAAGAAGTTGGGAAAGGTGGCAATAAATACTGATAAAGTTGAGGAATGCTCATCAAACACTTATTTGGAACATCCCACAGGTGTGCAGGCTAATTGGGAACAGGTGGGTGCCATGATTGGGTATAAAAGTAGATTCCATGAAATGCTCAGTCATTCACAAACAAGGATGGGGCGAGGGTCACCACTTTGTCAACAAATGCATGAGCAAAATTGTTGAACAGTTTAAGAAAAACTTTTCTCAAGCAGCTATTGCAAGGAATTTAGGGATTTCACCATCTACGGTCCGTAATATCATCAAAGGGTGCAGAAAATCTGGAGAAATCACTGCACGTAAGCAGCTAAGCCTGTGACCTTCGATCCCTCAGGCTGTACTGCATCAACAAGCGACGTCAGTATGTAAAGGATATCACCACATGGACTCAGGAACACTTCAGAAACCCACTGTCAGTAACTACAGTTGGTCGCTACATCTGTAAGTGCAAGTTAAAACTCTCCTATGCAAGGCGAAAACCGTTTATCAACAACACCCAGAAACGCCGTCGGCTTCGCTGGGCCTGAGCTCATCTAAAATAGACTGATACAAAGTGGAAAAGTGTTCTGTGGTCTGACGAGTCCACATTTCAAATTGTTTTTGGAAACTGTGGATGTCGTGTCCTACGGACCAAAGAGGAAAAGAACCATCCGGATTGTTATAGGCGCAAAGTTGAAAAGTCAGCATCTGTGATGGTATGGGGGTGTATTAGTGCCCAAGGCATGGGTAACTTACACATCTGTGAAGGCGCCATTAATGCTGAAAGGTACATACAGGTTTTGGAGCAACATATGTTGCCATCCAAGCAACGTTACCATGGACGCCCCTGCTTATATCAGCAAGACAATGCCAAGCCACGTGTTACATCAACGTGGCTTCATAGTAAAAGAGTGCGGGTACTAGACTGGCCTGCCTGTAGTCCAGACCTGTCTCCCATTGAAAATGTGTGGCGCATTATGAAGCCTAAAATACCACAACGGAGACCCCCGGACTGTTGAACAACTTAAGCTGTACATCAAGCAAGAATGGGAAAGAATTCCACCTGAGAAGCTTCAAAAATGTGTCTCCTGAGTTCCCAAACGTTTACTGAGTGTTGTTAAAAGGAAAGGCCATGTAACACAGTGGTGAACATGCCCTTTCCCAACTACTTTGGCACGTGTTGCATCCATGGATTCTATGTTAATTATTATTTGCAAAAAAAAAATAAAGTTTATGAGTTTGAACTTAAAATATCTTGTCTTTGTAGTGCATTCAATTGAATATGGGTTGAAAAGGATTTGCAAATCATTGTATTCCGTTTATATTTACATCTAACACAATTTCCCAACTCATATGGAAACAGGGTTTGTATATGTCTCCAATTTATAGTCTAGTGCGGCTTATATATGGAACAATCTTGTTTTTTTCTTCTGAAATTTAGTGGGTGCGGCTTATATACCCCTCTGTAGTGTGTAAAATACGGTAAATATGTATACAATTTGAACACCATTTTCATTTTCGCATTTTATTTGTTTTGTTTTTTTTTGTCCGGATGACAAATAAAAAATGTCCTGCTTTCATCATCGTCTTAGTTGCACATTGTGCCCTATTAATAGGCCGAGAGCTGATGCAATGTTTTTTCTGCTGCTGACTAAAATGTTTGCGCACATGACTGAAGGTTTTGTCATGCAGACAGTAAGAATACACAGAGATGTATCCATACAAATCTACCGTCAGAAAGTTATACTGCTAATAATACAGTTAATAATACTGCTAATAATACAGTAGCAGCAATACAATTCTGTCATTCTTGAGGTATTTCTAAGATCAAAAGGATTATTGTTTTATTCTTATGTGGTGTTTCTTATGGAGTTATATCAAATACAAAACATTCTGATTCATGCAGACCCACTGCCAATCTCACTATATATATATATATATATATATATATATATATATTTATATATATATATATATATATATATATATATATATATATATATATATATATATATATATATATATATATATATATATATATATATATATATATATATATATATATATATATTTATATCCATCCATCCATCCATCTTCAACCGCTTATCCGGAATCGGGTCGCGGGGACAACAGCTCCAGCAGAGACCCCCAGACTTCCCTCTCCAGAGCAACATTAGTGACTTCCTCCTGGGGAATCCCGAAGCGTTCCCAGGCCAGAGAGGAGATATAATCCCCCCATCTGGTCCTTGGCCTGCCGCGGGGCCTCCTCCCAGTGGGACGTGCAACGAGGACCTCCCTAGGGAGACGCTCGTGAGGCATCCGCACGAGATGCCCGAACCACCTAAGCTGGCTCCTTTCCAAGCGAAGGAGCAGCGGCTCTACTCCGAGTCTCTCTCGGGTGACTGAACTTCTCACCCTATCTCTAAGGGAGATGCCAGCCACCCTTCTGAGAAAACTCGTTTCGGCCGCTTGTATCCGCGATCTTATTCTTTCGGTCATGACCCACACTTCATGACCATAGGTGAGAGAAGGAATGTAGATAGCTCGGTAGACCGAGAGCTTTGCCTTCTGGCTCAGCTCTCGTTTAAGAATAGACTGTCAAGTTTCAGATGAAAGTTCTCTTTTTCTGGCCATTTTGAGCGTTTAATTGACCCCACAAATGTGATGCTCCAGAAACTCAATCTGCTTAAAGGAAGGTCAGTTTTGTAGCTTCTGTAACGAGCTAAACTGTTTTCAGATGTGTGAACATGATTGCACAAGGGTTTTCTAATCATCAATTAGCCTTCTGAGCCAATGAGCAAACACATTGTACCATTAGAACACTGGAGTGATAGTTGCTGGAAATGGGCCTCTATACACCTATGTAGATATTGCACTAAAAACCAGACATTTGCAGCTAGAATAGTCATTTACCACATTAGCAATGTATAGAGTGTATTTCTTTAAAGTTAAGACTAGTTTAAAGTTATCTTCATTGAAAAGTACAGTGCTTTTCCTTCAAAGATAAGGACATTTCAATGTGACCCCAAACTTTTGAACGGTAGTGTATATACTTTGTATATATATATATATATATATATATATATATATATATATATATATATATATATATATATATATATATATATATATATATATATATATATATATATATATATATATACAAGTTTATAAAATATATAAATATAACCCCAAAAAAAATAATATATATATATATACAAAAGCAGTGAAGTTGTCACGTTGTGTAAATGGTAAATGAAAAGCGAATACAATGATTTGCAAATCATTTTCAACTTATATTCAATTGAATAGACTGCAAAGACAAGATATTTAACGTTCGAACTGGAAAACGTTGTTATTTTTGGCAATTATTAGCTCATTTGGGATTTGATGCCTGCAACGTGTTTCAAAAAAGCTGACACAAGTGGCAAAAAAGACTGAGAAAGTTGAGGAATGCTCATCAAAGACTTGTTTGGAACATCCCACAGGTGAACAGGCTAATTGGGAACAGGTGGGTGCCATGATTGGGTATAAAATCAGCTTCCATGAAATGCTCAGTCATTCACAAACAAGGACGGGGCGAGGGTCACCACTTTGTCAACAAGTGCCTGAGCAAATTGTTTAAGAATGACATTTCTCAACCAGCTATTGCAAGGAATTTAGGGATTTCACCATCTACGCTCTGTAATATCATCAAAATGTTTAGAGAATTTAGAGAAATCATTGCACATAAGCCATGATATTACGGACCTTGGATTCACCACATGGGCTCAGAAACACTTCAGAAAACCACTGTCAGCAACTACAGTTGGTCGCTACATCTGTAAGTGCAAGTTACAACTCTACTATGCAAAGCCAAAGCCATTTATCAACAACACCCAGAAACATTTTGCAGGGCCCGCACTCATCTAAGATGGACTGATGCAAAGTGCAAAAGTGTTCTGTGGTCGGACGAGTCCACATTTCAAATTGTTTTTGGAAACTGTGGATGTCGTGTCCTCCGAAACAAAGAGGAAAAGAACCATCCGGACTGTTCTGGGCGCAAAGTGTAAAAGGCAGCATCTGTGATTGTATGGGAGTGTATTAGTGCCCAAGGCATGGGTAACTTACACATCTGTTTACGGCACCATTAATGCTGAAAGGTACATACAGCTTTTGGAGCAACATATGTTGCCATCCAAGCAACGCTATCATGGACGCTCCTGCTTATTTCAGCAAGACAATGCCAAGCCACATGTTACAACAGCGTGGCTTCATAGTAAAAGAGTGTGCGTACTAGACTGGCCTGCCTGTAGTCCAGACCTGTCTCCCATTGAAAATGTGAAGGCTAAAATATCAGAAGGGAGACTGTTGAACAACTTAAGCTGTACATCAAGCAAGAATGGGAAATAATTCCACTTCAAAAATGTGTCTCCTGAGTTCCCAAACCTTTACTGAGTGTTGTTAAAAGGAAAGGCCACGTAACACAGTGGTAAAAATGCCTTTTTTGCAATGTGTTGCTGCCATTAAATTCAAAGTTTATGATTATTTGCAAAAAAAAAGAAAGAAGTTTCTCAGTGTGAACATGAAATATCGTGTCTTTGCATCCATCCATCCCATCCATTTTCTACCGCGTATTCCCTTCGGGGTCGCGGGGGGCGCTGGAGCCTATCTCAGCTACAATCGGGCGGAAGGCGGGGTACACCCTGGACAAGTCGCCACCTCATCGCAGGGCCAACACAGAACATTTGCAGTCTATTCAATTGAAAATAAGTTGAAAAGGATTTGCAAATCATTGTTTTCTCTTTTTATTTACCATTTACACAATGTGACATCTTCACTGCTTTTGGCTTTTGTACATACAATATATATATATTCTTACTTTCATTGCTTAAAATATATATGTTTTTATTTTATTTTTTACCATGTTGTCCCCTTCCCAAAATTTAAGTTTTTCCTGGAATTTCTGGTAGTTTTCTCCCCATTGACAACAAATAGGAAATTTACAAACCTTTCCATATCCCACATTTCTCATCCGATTTGAACCGTTCCACCATCCACACACTCCACTCACCCTGGACAATGAAGTATTTCAGTTCCACTCACGCATATCGACGGCTGCCGGCCATAGGGCGTTCACACGCATTTTCCTGCTAGAATTGCAAACCGTAGTTATTATTACAAACCGTAGTTATTATTGCACTGCTGCTGATGCATATGCACTTAGTGATAAGGGCGCTACTATGAAAAAACACATTAACATACATTTATAAACAACCTACATTGACCCAAGTGCTGCACACATAATCAATAAATGCAAAAAAAAAGAAAAAAAAGAAAGAAAAAAAAATGAAAATGAAAAATGCAAAAAAAGAAGAAAAAAAAAAGAAAAACAATTAAAAAAATGAAAACAATGAAAAAAAATGCAAGAATGCAAAAAAAGCAAACAAATGCTGCACACAATCAATAAATGCAAAAAAAAACCGTGAATAATAAAATAACAGCATATTTTTAAGGTAAAAATAATATAAATCCAAGGTGTTATTTACGGGTACTTGAGAGAATAAATGAGTTTTTGGCAGGGTTTTTAAAATGTCTGTCTAATGTGCGGAGGCAAATTGGGCCACCATTACCTCGTCTTTGCACATCCTCTTTGTCCGACTCTACATTCTCTTTGCAGGGGTGGAGCACATTCTTGGCACCGCCAGCAGCAGGTTGTGACTTTTCACGGACGTACAAACACTTTCTAACATGACTCACGACTGTGCACTTACTTCAGGATCAAACTCACGCTGGACTCCTTCTCCTCTGTTTGATTATTTCCAAAAACAAACAACAACATGCACCTAACTTTCAGATTAATATTATCGCACGTATTTATTCATGTATTCATAGTAGCCGCGGTACTAATAAATTAAAAACGGTACTAAACTGCGTCACATTGCTTGTGTCATGAGCAGACGCACATATTTTGGCAACGCACACACACGGAGCACTTACAAGCAGACACGGTGTAGAGATAGAAAAGGGAGAACGGACGCATTTTGGCTCTGGTGAGGGCGGTCGCATTTTTTTCCGCTCCCTTCTTCTCACAGCTTGCTCTCTCTGTTTTGTCTTGTCTGAACTTTTTTTGAAGCCTCTTTCTTTGCGCTGTCCTCAAATCTAAACATCCAACATGGAAATAATCAGTTGGACTCCCGACGCAATTGAAAAAATGTTTTCGACGAGGAAAACAGGTTCGGGGGAGCCTGGCTGCCCTGATGGAACCATTGCTGCGGGGTACATGAGAGATTCCTGGGATGAATAGAAAATAATGTGCCTCTCAGTCCTTTCCATCGAGGACATGGAAGACATCTACCTATTTGGAAAAGTGATTGCGGGGCACCTGCTGATTGGGATGGGCATTGCTCTGGTGCATCGTCAAATTCGTAAGACGATGGCAGCCACTCCAGGAGCCCAAAGGCTGTTCGTCGCAATGGAAGGTTTGGGCCGGGCTGTGGGATCACAGACTGTGGCGATTTCTGAACTGAATCGCAAGATTGATCACATCATGGAGAAGCTTGAAAAGGACAAATTGAATATGAGAGCGGCCAGCGTGGACGAATAGAACAGACAAGTCATTGTATTGTCTGCTCGCGGAAAACAAACATCCTAATCTACGATTTGACTCCCTCGAATGGCCTTGACGCTGTGAACAACAGGAACAGGCTGTCCTGAAAACACCCCCGAGGACACCTCAATGATGGGCGCTTTTGACGTCCCTCCCTCCTCAATGACACCTGGAGTCAAACTTTTGCTTGCATGCAGAACGGCCCCAGTCTATGAACATTACATCATCACACCCAAAACAATGGGCACATACACACACACCCCCAGTCCCCCACCACACGCCTTCACCACCGCTTGTTTCCCCTCGGGGTGATGGACGGCTGGCAGCGCTTCATAGCAGCAGTCGTCCTCCAGGGCCCCAACTCCCCGCCCCTCTGTTGCGAGTTGTCGTGATTAAATGTAACGTGTTTATGTGTGCATTGCATGGAGGTTTTTTCCCAGTCCAGACTAGGCCCCCTTAAGAGCCCAGTCTAGATTGTATTTTTTTACTCATCTTCTCCCCCAGTGTTTTACCTTTTTCTTATCTTTTACGGGGCGCCTTTGGCGACCCATCAGCGTTCCTGTTCTGTAACCCTGTACACTGTTTGTTTGTCTAATCTTGAACGGGTTTGTGCTGAAAACATAGTTTTGTTGTACTTGTGCAATGACAATAAAGTCCTATCCTATCCTATCCTATTCTATCCTATCTTGCTCTTTCTAGCCGTTAGCTAGCTAATGTCCATTCGCAGTCGCTAGTGTTTTAGTTACGACGGGATGAAGATAGCGCCAAATTATTGAAAAACAAAGGCTCGATGGTCCGTGTACCTTCCGTTCATTCTCTTTCCAATTCTGAAACGCAGATCAAAAACACAAAATTAGGGCCGTTTTTTCGATTTTTATTATATATGGCAGATTTTAAAACCAACAAAAAGGGGTTGATTTTTATTCAAATATTGCCATATAATTGGATTTTGTGCTGTTTTCCTTTTATGGATTTTTTTTTTCCAGATAAACACAAAACAAATTATGTTCATCCAAAATACAAAAATGCGTGTTTATCTGTGTGATGACAAATTTAACCGGAAGCAATATTTTAGATTTTTTTGGCAGATTTTAAAACAACCAAAAAAAAGATGGATTTTCATGAAAAGATAGATTGTGTGCTGGTTTCCTTCCATGGATTTTAGTTCCCGCTAGAATCTTCATGGTGCTTTTGTTGACCAGAGAGGAGATTCTGTAGAGAAATCTTGTTCGTTGGTTGACCTTTTTGATTACCTTGGTTGCCATTTTATCACAGGAAAGATTAGCCTCTAGAATGTAACCTAGGTAGGTGACCTCATCTTTCCTGGTGATAACAATGTCACCCCCTTTAATAGTGAAGTCACTGACTTTCTTAAGGTTGATTTGGGACCCAAATAGGATGGATTCCGTTTTACCCAAGTGTATGGATATTGCAAATACTACAGAGTTCAGCACTGAGGATTTTTTCCACCTGTGACTTGTCCTTGCCGGATACCAGCAGGGTAGAGTCATCCGCAAACAGGAACAATTCACAGTCGCATGCTGATGACATGCCGTTTATGTATATTAGGAACAGTAAAGGCCCTAATATACTGCCTTGAGGGACTCCACAGCTTACTGAGAGGTGGGGTACACGGTGCCGTTCACCTATACCACCTGTTTCCTCCCCTCCATGTAATATTGCATCCAGCTCGATGAGGTTTTATCAAATCCGATTGCTCTGAGCTTATCCAACAGTATAGCACTATTTACGGTGTCAAAGACCTTCTGAAGGTCCAGCATGACCATGCCGCAGTATTTGCCTGCGTCCACTTCATGTTTGATGTGGTCGGTCAGATAGAGAAGGCATGTGTCAGTGGAGTGGTTAGTTCTGAAGCCGGATTGGAATTTGTACATGAGTTTTTTTGTAGCAAGGTATCTATCATAAACTAATTTTTCCATTACTTTTGAAATGGAACTGATCAGATCAGATAGATCAGATAGGTCTTTATTGTCATTGCACAAGTACAACGAAACTTTGTTTTTAGCACAATCCCGTTCAAGATTAGACAAACAAACAGTGTACAGGGTTACAGAACATGAACACTGATGGGGCGCCACAAGGCGCCCCGTAAAAGATGGGAAAAAGGTAAAACGCTGGGGAAAAAGATGAGTAAAAAAATACAATCTAGACTGGGCTCCTAAGGGGGCCTAGTCTGGGGTGGGAAAAAACCTCCATGCAATGCACACATAAACACGTTACATTTAATCACGACAAACTCGCAACAGAGGGGCGGGGAGTTGGGACCCTGGAAGGCGACCGCTGCGACCGCCGCGACCGCCCTCACCAGAGGCAAGACAGAAAAAACGGTAGTTACCCGGTTTTAATTTGCTTCCTTTTTTAAAAAGGGGAGTTACTATTGCTATCTTGAAATCTTTTGGTACTTGGCCTTGTTTAATTGAGAGGTTTATTATGTGCGTGATGATAGGGGCAATGGTGGTGGCAGAGTCCCGGAGGAATCTGGAGGGGATATTATCAAGGCCGGTGGCCTTGTTTCGGTGGAGCGGGTTCAATTTTTTAAGCACCTCGTCAGCTGAGACCATTTGTAATTTGAAATCATTGTTGAATACTCCTAGCTTTCTCTAGAAGGCTTTAATGTGTTATACACCAAAACGACCAAAGTGGTGGGACAGCTTGTTAACTAGAGTTGTGGCTATGCTGGTGAAAAAGGTGTTGAGTCTGCTTGCTACCTCCATTTTGTCTTTAATGAGGGAGTCACCCTCCTTGATATTGATGTTGGTGAGTCTGGTTTTAAGTTTCTGGCTGCAGCCAGGAAGCTGGTTGTTGAGGATTTTCCAGAGCTCATGTGGCTTATTTGTGTTTTCCTCTATTTTGTTGTTAATTAATTTTTTTTTTAAGGATTTAGGCAGGTTTTTTTCCTTATTTATAAATTTATTGCATTGCTTTTTGAGTGTTGTAAGGAGTGATTTGAGGTTATTATTGGGTTGTTTATCTACTTCGGTTTTACACTTTTGGTATTCGGAGTATTTTCTGTCTCTTTCTTTTATGGCAGCTAATAGGTCCGGATTAATCCATGGTTCAGAGCGGGCTTTAATCCTGACTGTTCTCACGGGAGCCATATCATTTAGTATCGCTAGGAACGCTGTTTTGAAGTGGTCCCAAGCATCATCGACCAGGTTGCTCGTGAGCACAGAGGACCAGTCCTACTCACCTAATTTTAGGTTGAAATTATCACTGTAGTATATTTTAAGGGATCTGGATTGAGCTGTTATGTGGCCATTGGCTTTGGGTTTAGTTATTTTGCAAGTGCAGAAGGTTAGATAGTGGTCACACTATATTTTCTGTTAGCCCGGTCTGATGTGAGAATGATTATATGGTTGATTGGGTAGAATCACACACCCTTGTGGGTAGTGTTATTAGCAGGGAGAGACCGTGCAGATTACAAAGCTTGCTGTAAGATTTGAAGACAGGCACATCTCTGCGTTGAATATCTGTGTTCAGATCTCCAGTTATAAATTTCTCCACGTTTTCAACCCCAGCTAAGCACTCCTCGAGAGCACCATAGAAATCACTCTGATTAGGGGGTCTGTATACAGTCCCTATCAGTACCGGCTTAGCGTTTTTAAATTTGATTTCCGCCCACATAGATTCAAGGGCATTGTGGTTAAGATCAGTGTGAGTTATGTAATTTATATCCTGGTGAATATACATACAAACACCCCCACCATGTTTATTCCTGTCCTTTCTGATAACCGAGAAGTTGTCTATCTCTATCTCTGAGTCAGAAACACTTTGATCTAATTTAGTTTCAGAGAAACACAGGATTTTTACCTTATTGTTGGGGAACATTTCTCTGATTTGGTCGAGTTTGGTTCCAGAGAGGCTGTTTTCCTTTCATGGATTTTTATTTTTCCAAATCCAATTTATTTTCATCCAAAATGTCATTAAATAGTTTTGTTTCAGAAATAAAATAGAAAAAAAGTGGCACAAAATGTGTTTTTTGATTTGCATTTAAGAGTTGGAAATTGGTTTTATTTTGAAAAAAAACCAAATGATACAGGGATTCTGTGTGGTCCGTGTACCTTCCGTTCATTCTATTTCCAATTCTGAAACTCAAATCAAAAAACTTAATTAAGGACGTTATTAATTTTTTATTATGTATGGCAGATTTTAAAACCAACAAAAAAGGGTTGATTTTCATTCAAATATTGCCATCAAATTGGATTTTGTGCTGGTTTCCTTTTGTGGATTTTTTTTTTTTTCCAGATAAACACAAAAGTCCAATTTATGTTCTTCCAAAATACAAAAATGCGTGTTCATCTGTGTGATGACAAATTTAACCGGAAGCAGTCTTTTCGATTTTCCTTCGCGTTTAGCATGTTGTTAGCATAATGCTAACTCCTTTGTTCGGCAGGAGTCCTATTGTCCTTTTAAAAAAAAGTCCCATTAAATAGTTGTCCTACTTTTGTTTCAGAAATTAAAATAGAAAAAAATGATCTGAAATTAGTTTTTTGATTTGCATTTAAGAATTGGAACTAGAATGAGGGACCCTGTGCAACCATGTCAAATACACCAACTCATTTTTGATTGTAAGGAGAACGAAAACAAATCCTATGAGAAGAATGTAAAGTATTTGGTTAACTGCAACTGGTTGGACTGGAAAATGAAATAAAAATGTTTCACTTTAAATGATAACCGTTGCATTTTTGTCTGCACCAGACTTGACAATTGCATAATTTTTCTCTCATGAATGACGGAACCATAGTAAGTCTGTTCAAGTTTCTGCACGTTAAACCGAAATGAAGTCACCGGTGACCTCGCCAAGTAATGAAGTCGCCTTTATTGACCGTGTGACTCATCGCCTGCAGTGAGTGGACACACCCCTTTGTACCTGTTTGGCATCCCGACATGGGTGTGTCCGACAGGGCGTGTCGCCGGATTGGATAGCGATCTAACTCGACCGTTTCAACACCTGCAAGGAGGGCGAGGCGCCCTTACTGTACTACGCCGCGGCCGCCATTCATGCGCGGAAGCAGCCTGCCAGGGCCTAGTGTGGGAATGTGGTCTGCCCTGCGTGGATGCCAACAATGGCGTGCCTTCAAAACGCTCTCCGACTGACAAGCTGGGCCGCATTACTGAGTTGTGCAGGACTGGACTTTAGTGCCGGCCCCTCCCCCAACACACACGCTACACACGCTACACACCCTACACACACACACACACACACACATACACACATTCTTGTATTTGTTACCTTCTTGAGACCTGAGAAAAATGCCTCCCTCTTTAGGACCACCCTTTTTAGATATAAAACGATGTGTATTTACAACATTAATAATATATACATACTATGCAAGTATTAAAAAGATTGTTGTGAAAAATGAGTTGGAAATTCACAAGAAAAAGGTCACAATGTCACAAGAAAAACTTAGAATTATGGCAGTATTATAATAAAAGTCATAATTTTACTCAACACAAGTCAAAATTCTACAAGAAAAACTGAACATTTGAGCAATATGATGATAAAAGTTGGAATGTTACTCAATAACAGTCGCAATTTTACAAGAAAAGCTTAACATTTTGGCAATTTTATGAAAAGAGTCGTCATTTTACTCGACAAAAGTCACACTTTTATAAGAAAACTTTGAAATTTTGGCAATATTATAATAATAATCCACATTATACTTGGCAAAATTATCAATCAATCAATCAATGTTTATTTATATAGCCCTAAATCACAAGTGTCTCAAAGGGCTGTACAAGTCACAACGACATCCTCGGTACAGAGCCCACATACGGGCAAGGAAAAACTCACCCCAGTGGGACGTCGGTGAATGACTATGAGAAACCTTGGAGAGGACCGCATATGTGGGTAACCCCCCCCCCCCCCCCCTCTAGGGGAGACCGAAAGCAATGGATGTCGAGTGGGTCTGACATAACATTGTGAAAGTCCAGTCCACAGTGGATC
The DNA here is from genome assembly GCF_033978785.1 of Entelurus aequoreus. Lineage (NCBI taxonomy): Eukaryota > Metazoa > Chordata > Actinopteri > Syngnathiformes > Syngnathidae > Entelurus > Entelurus aequoreus. Next base: position 65,060,813 of record NC_084731.1, read on the forward strand.
CAACACATCAGCGAGAGTCCAGTCCACAGCGGGGCCAACAGGAAACCATCCCGAGCGGAGACGGGTCAGCAGCGCAGAGATGTCCCCAACCGATGCACAGGCTAGTGAAAAATTAGAACAAAAGTCATAATTTTACTTAAAACATTGCACTATTTTACAAGAACAACAAAAAAGTTGGCAATGTTGTGATACATTTTATACGACAAATGTCCCCATTTTGCAATAAAAATTAATTAATTTTACGAGAAAATATTGCAATATTACAGAAACAGAAATAATATGAGAAATTGTTCCCAATTTTATGAGAAAAAAGTCGACACATTGTGAGAAAAAGACTGCTTTCAGTTCATTTTTAAATGTTTTTAATGTTTGGTTTGTAATTGGTTTTTAATATTCATTATTACTTAAAATTATTACAGTATGTCTCTATATACATATTTATTGTATTTTTTTTTAAATTAATTTTGGCCGAAGGAGGTGTATTTCAATTTCTTACACACACTTAGGGGGAGCGCTTTTAAAAGCGATACACAGTCAATGTGAAAAATCCCTCCTTTTTGGGACCAGCCTCATTTTGACCAGCAGGGGTGCAAATGAGACATTGTCTATTAGATGCAATGTTATTGGGACCATGATTTATGTCATCACTTGTTCACACCTCCTCATATGGAAGATGCTTTTCCTTCTTCATGTCTCAAGAAGGGTAAAAATACAAGAAGACACACACACACTCACACACACACAAAAAAACACACACAGACACACACACACACACACAAAACACACTCACACACAAAAACACACACACATATGCAAACATTGACACACACACAACCAAGCATGGGAACGCTGGCAGGAGCTGTGGTGTAAAAACCAGATGACTCACTTTTCATCAGACAGGAAGATCTCAGATGTCTCGCCAACAAATTAAAAAGAAAAATAGCAACACAATCTCACGATAGTTTCTTCATCCTTCCGTGGTATTTCTATCACCAACGTGACGATAACAAACAAGTCACAGGTGGTTCTGGGGTGGACTCCCGAGCTGGGGTCGAACTGATAAATAAGCCACTCAATTTTAGAAGAAAACAAAACATTTTTCCATATATTAGCCACACCACAACTTGTTTTCCCCACACTTGGAACCCCGCGGCTTATAAAAGGGTGCGGTTAATGTATGGATTTCTCATCTCTAACGGGCGCAATGCTTTGTATTCCACAAACAGTTTCCATAAAACACCGACGGGGACACCGAAAAGGTGTGTTGTTGTTAGCGCTACGGCGCCATGCTTCTGGTTGAAAATGCACTTCCTGTTTCGTGCCTTGAACGGGATGTATGACCAGCCGTAGCGTTCCCGCTCGAAAAGATTCTTAATGCATTGCCCGTTTGCAAGTTTTGCAATGTAACTAAAACGATTCATACTTATTAGAGTCTGTAGGAGTGTTTTCATGCATATTTGTACGTGCTATCGTAATGTAATCAAGCTAGTGTTGATAGCATTAGCAAATATGCTAACACATTTATAAGTGTTAGTAATATCAACTTTCATGATTATTTGCAAAAAAAAAGAAGTTTCTCAGTGAGAACATGAAATATCTTGTCTTTATAGTCTATTCAATTGAATATAAGTTGAAAAGGATTTGCAAATCTCTTTTTATTTACCATTTAGTCCGTTTAGCTGATTGGAGAGCTAGCTTCATCAAATAGTGGGTCCATGACCATGACTTCTGTTTTGTTTGATCAGCCTTTTTACTGCCATGTGACAGGCACCGTTTGGAAACAATTATAGTATGTAAATAAACATTTACAAAAACTTCCATCCCGCTTACTATCTACGGCTTATAGTCCGGTGCGGCTAATATATGGAAACTTTTTTTTTTACCTTCTATATTTTGGTGGGCGTGGCTTAAACACTGGTGTGATCTCTAGCCCGGAAAATATGGTACTATGTGTCATTAACATACTTTATCTTTTCTTACTGAATGTTTTTGTTAAGACGGAAAAAATGTATGCACTGCGTGAAATTGCGTACATTAAGAATGGGATTCACATGTCCCCATTCATCATGGTTTACCTGACACACGAAACATGACAAATTGGAGATGTGCCCTAGCCACTTTTGCCACCAAAATGTGTCTTGTGGCAATTCCAACTGTGACTACAGCGTCCGTTGCTATGTAGAGTGACGCTTTCCATCATTTTCAGCAGACTGCGTTGCAAAATGATTAACCTCCCTTCTCTCTCTAATGCGAGATCCACCTTTTAAACGTCAATATTATCCCGTATTGCTACAAATATATGATTATACTTTCCAAACAAAGTGTTGTTTTAATAAATATTTTAATATAAGTTGGTAGAGTGGTCGTGCCAGCAATCGGAGGGTTGCTGGTTACTGGGGTTCAATCCCCACCTTCTACTATCCTAGTCACGTCCGTTGTGTCCTTGGGCAAGACACTTCACCCTTGCTCCTGATGGCTGCTGGTTAGCGCCTTGCATGGCAGCTCCCGCCATCAGTGTGTGAATGTGTGTGTGAATGGGTGAATGTGGAAATACTGTCAAAGCGCTTTGAGTACCTTGAAGGTAGAAAAGCGCTATACAAGTATAACCCATTTATCATAATATCTGCGTGATTTCTAATTCCAAAGCAAGTTTTCTGTGGAATTGTAAGAATGAGAATACATTTTACGGTAACATCTAACCTATTTAAACACACACAAATAATCATTAATATGGCTCTTATGAAGCCAGAACAATATTTCATGTTTCCTCTGCCAAGAAAGTATATTTGTTATTAAATAATGTGGTTAAAATATTTTAGTGTGTCAGTTATTTTTGAGCACATTCAACAATCATTTTGTTTGTGTATATTCGAGGGTCCCCCACCCCTTCCTTATCAGAGACAGAACCTATTTCATTGCTTTTGGTTGTGATCTTTATTCAAGTGCAACATTTTGCTGGCAGATGGAATATATTTGTATTATTATTTTTCTGTTTTATTTATCGTGGACATTGAAAAGTTTTACATTTGTTGCAATGTTAAAATATATGGAAAACCCACGTTTATTGCATTTGAAAGGGTCTACTTGCATAATTGCTATTATGCATTATCAACACATCAGTGGTGTAATTGGTCTCAAAATAAAGTTGACAATAACATTGGCAATATTTTGAAGGTCGATGTATATATTGAACAAGTTGCATTGCATTTATTTTGCTTCCTATGCATGTCAGCGTGTTGACTTGCTCGTGATCCCCCCCTGCTGTCCACGCTGGTGAAACCTGTTCTTTGACTCAACCAACACATTTTTACCCGCACATCGCCCTCCTTCTCTGCATCTTGGGGACACGTCAAAATACTTATTCCCTACTAATTAGCCCACATACTCTATGTGTGTCAATGAAAGAAACAACACTTAATTTGACGTCCTCTGTCAGTTAGTGTCTTCGGACTTGTGTGTGTAATGTGTGTGTGTGTGTGTGTGTGTGTGTGTGTGTGTGTGTGTGTGTGTGTGTGTGTGTGTGTGTGTGTGTGTGTGTGTGTGTGTGTGTGTGTGTGTGTGCGTGTGTGTGTGTGTGTGTGTGTGTGCTGCCTGGTGGCCATTTTTAATGACATGTAGACAACTTGTCTAAGCAGGTCCGTCTACTCAGGCAGAAGCGCACACATTCCGTCCGGACACCGCCCAAAGCCACCAGTTTGTCCCTCAGAAACACCTCTGGCCTTGCACGCCTTGAAACGAGCTTGCCGGAGAAGCCATGCGCAACCTGCGTCGGTGGACTGAAAGCTGCCGACTTCAGGAGGCAGGGAGGGTGTGTCCGCTCAGTCAACACTGGAAGGTGTTTGTGTTGCAAACAGGATGATTTATGCGCATTTGTGACGACTTGATGATGTTGACATTCTGCAGATAGCAATTCATTGTGTGAATGTTCCATACATTCACACATACGCCCTTCTACACCAAAATGTATCTATTATTATTGTTGTGTGAATGCTCCAAAACATTCACACATAGGCTTTTCTACACCAAAATTCATCTATTTTTATGATTGTGTGAATGCTCCAAAACATTCACACATAGGCTTTTACACAGCAAAATTAATATATAATTATTATTGTGTGAATGCTCCAAAACATTCACTCATATGCTTTTTTACACCAAATTAATCTATTATTATTATTGTGTGAATGCTCCAAAACATTCACACGTATGCTTTTCTACACCAAAAATAATCTATTTATTATGATTGTGTGAATGCTCCAAAACATTCACACATAGGCTTTTATACACCAAAATTAATGTATTATTATTGTTGTGTGAATGCTCCAAAACATTCACTTATATGCTTTTCTACACCAAATTAATCTATTATTATTATTGCGTGAATGCTCCAAAACATTCACACGTATGCTTTTCTAAAACCAAAATTAATCTATTATCATTATTGTGTGAATGCTTCAAAACATTCACACATATGCTTTTCTACACCAAAATGTATCTATTTATTATGATTGTGTGAATGCTCCAAAACATTCACACACATGCTTTTATACATTCAAATTAATCCATCATTATTATTGTGTGAATGCTCCAAAACATTCACACATATGCTTTTCTACACCAAAATTATTGTATTTATTGTGATTGTGTGAATGCTCCAAAACATTCACACATATGTTTTTATACACCAACATTCATCTATTTATTATGATTGTGTGAATGTTCCATACATTCACACATACGCCCTTCTACACCAAAATGTATCTATTATTATTGTTGTGTGAATGCTCCAAAACATTCACACATAGGCTTTTCTACACCAAAATTCATCTATTTTTATGATTGTGTGAATGCTCCAAAACATTCACACATAGGCTTTTACAGAGCAAAATTAATATATTATTATTATTGTGTGAATGCTCCAAAACATTCACTCATATGCTTTTTTGCACCAAATTAATCTATTATTATTATTGTGTGAATGCTCCAAAACATTCACACGTATGCTTTTCTACACCAAAAATAATCTATTTATTATGATTGTGTGAATGCTCCAAAACTTTCACACATAGGCTTTTATACACCAAAATTAATGTATTATTATTGTTGTGTGAATGCTCCAAAACATTCACTTATATGCTTTTCTACACCAAATTAATCTATTATTATTATTGCGTGAATGCTCCAAAACATTCACACGTATGATTTTCTAAAACCAAAATTAATCTATTATCATTATTGTGTGAATGCTTCAAACCATTCACACATATGCTTTTCTACACCAAAATGTATCTATTTATTATGATTGTGTGAATGCTCCAAAACATTCACACATGCTTTTATACATTCAAATTAATCCATCATTATTATTGTGTGAATGCTCCAAAACATTCACACATATGCTTTTCTACACCAAAATTATTTTATTTATTGTGATTGTGTGAATGCTCCAAAACATTCACACATATGTTTTTATACACCAAAATTCATCTATTTATTATGATTGTGTGAATGCTCCAAAACATTCACACATATGCTTTTATACACCAAAATTAATCTATTATTGTTATTGTGTGAATGCTCCAAAACATTCACACATATGTTTTTCTACACCAAAATGCATCTATTTACTATTCAACAACTTGTTCTTCTCCTTCTCCAGATTTTGGCGCGCTTTACCTTCCACATTTTTCATCCGATTCAAACTGTTCCAACTTCAAACTGTTCAGCCTATTCGGGGATCACTGGCTTTCCCTTGACAAATTCCTCAAAATTCCCAGATTTTCTGGAATTCCAGGTTTTCCGGGACATTTTTCCCATTCAAAATGAATTGGCCATTTTTCAAACTTCCACCATTTCCACATTTTTCAACGTATTCAAACCATTCCACCTTCAACATATTCCACTCATCCTGGACATTCAAACTGTCATTTTTCCAAGTTCAAAAAAATTCCAGAAATTCCCAGAATTCCCTTTTTTTCAAACCCTTTTTTGAAAAAGGGTTTGACTATTCCTATTCAGGACAAAAAAAAACAAAGTTGTTTTTTTACTTAAAAAAATTCCGGTTTTCCTGAAATTCCTGGAATTCTTTAATATCTTAAATCTGCTCAGTGGCCTTGTGGTTAGAGTGTCCGTCGTGAGATCGGTACGTCGTGAGTTCAAACCCAGGCCGATTCATGCCAAAGACTATACAAATGAGCCCATTATCTCCCTTGACTCAGCATCAAGGGTTGGAATTGGGGTTAAATCACCAAAATTATTCCTGAGCGCGGCCACCTCTGCTGCTCACTGCTCCCCTCACCTCCCAGGGGGGTAGAACAAAGGGATGGGTCACAAGCAGAGAGTCATTTCACCACACCTAGTGTATGTCTGACTATCAGTGGTACTTTAACTTGAACTTTAATACCATTTCTCAATTGAAAAAATCCAACACCAACCATTTCAACTCATTCAGAACATTCAAGTCTTTTAACATTTTCCAAAAAATTCCCAAATGTCCATGAAATTCACATTGAAATTAATGGGACATTTTTCAAAGTTCCACAATTCCCACATTTTGTATCCGATTCAAACTGTTCCAACTCCAAAATATTCAGCCCGTTCAAAATTGTGTGCGCCCCTTCAACAAATTTTAAAAAATGCCCGGATTTCCAAGAATCCCCAGTTTTCAGGGACATTTTCCCCATTCAAAATGAATTGTCCATTTTTTTTTTTTTACTTCCACAATTTGCACATTTTTCAACCTATTCAAACCGTTCCAACATCAACACATTCCCCTCATCCAACTAACACTTTACCAAGTTCCAAACCCAATTCCGTTTTTCCCCGGAAATTCGAGCTCTTCAACATTCAAACCATTCCAACATTCAAACTATTCTTACATTCATACTACATTATGTCAGCGTTTCACTTCAACTTCAGCATTGGAGCATTCACACGCAATTATTTCAGGAATTGCCTCTTCTAGTTGTGAAATGGTTGTTTTCATCATGTTTAATATGTCACGGCTTGTGGTTGATTCGGAGTACTCAGCAGAAACCGCGGCTGAGACAAAACACCAGCTCCATGTGAAAATGACTGATGATACAAACGACATTCCCTTCCCACAATTCACCTCTTTGGTATTTGCTGTTGTGGCACTGTCGCCTAGCAACCGCTGTGTTGCCACTATATACCAATTGTCTACTTTGCAGGAAACTGTAGTGTTAAGGCAACGTTTTAGTAAAAAGCCCCATAAAAACAAGAGAACACTGTCGTGTGTGGCGTGTTTGGACAAGTGGAAGCAAGTGCAAGTTGCCCCACCCAGTCAGCGCCTTGCCTTCTCAGCCTCATTTTGATAGTAGTGAATAATTAACTTCTGCTCTTTGGCTGCCAACAGGAAGTGGGAGCGTTGGTGAGCACATTACCCTCACAATAGAACAGGGGTGTGCAAACTACGGCCGAGCGCCGGCGTCTTCAACGTGGCCCGCGAGTCAGCGTGAGCTCAATAATCCGGCTGACGGTCTGTCAGCTGCCATTCCAGGCTAGACTACCGCCACTCACTTCTTGTCGGGATCCCCAGCAAGAACATCCAGAAGCTGCGGTACTTACAAAATAGTGCTGCTAGGATCCTGATGAGAGTGCGGAAATACGACCACATCACACCGGTTCTCAAATCCCTTCACTGGCTTCCTGTTCAACTCAGGATTGAATACAAAGTCTCCCTACTAACTCACCAGTGCCTCCATGGAAATGCCCCCCTCTACATGTACATGTACTGTAAATCTATAATGTATTTGTATTATTCACATGTGAATAATGCTGTATAATAGACTGCATTTATGTTATCCACATGTGAATAATGCTGTATAATAGACTGTATTTATATTATTCACATGTGAATAATGCTGAATAATAGACTGTATTCATATTATTCATATGTGAATAATGCTGTATGATAGACCATAATTATATTATTCACATGTGAATAATGCTGTACAATAGACTGTATTTATGTTATTCACATGTGAATAATGCTGTATAATAGACTCTATTTATATTATTCACATGTGAAAAATGCTTTATAAAAGACTGTATTTATTTTTTTGTGAATTGATTAACGAGGACCCCGACTTAAACAAGTTGAAAAAATAGGTTGAAGTTGTACGGAATATGTACTGTACTGTGCAATATACTAATAAAAGTTTCAATCAATCAATCAATCAATGAATAATGCTGTATAATAGACTGTATTTATATTATTCACATGTGAATAATGCTGTATAATAGACTGTATTTATACTATTCACATGTAAAAAATACCCAAGTGTCTATTGTCTATTGTGAGCGAACTGTGGTGCCGAATTTCCCCCAGGGATCAATAAAGTACTTTCTTTTCTATTCTATTCTATTCTATTCTACCTCAAAGAACTACTGCTCACCCCCAAATCCTCCACACGACACCTCCGCTCCGGACAGGCTAACCTCCTCCAACCTCAGAGGACAAAACTCTGAACAATGGGAGACCGGGCTTTCTGCTCCTCCGCTCCCAGTCTGTGGAACACCCTCCCTGACCACCTGAGGACACCACAGACTGTGGATGCTTTTAAAAAACCTTTTTTTTAGATATATGTGTGCTAGTCTAGCTATTAGGCTGTTCTAGTTTTTTTTTTTTTTTTACTATTTATTTTACTTGTTGGGGGCAACTATTTGTGGTTCTAGCGTTGTTGTTTTGTTTTTGTTTTTTGTTTTTTAAATGGACTGTAGCACTTTGAGGTTGTTTGCTCAATGTAAAGTGTTTTTACAAATAAAATCTATTATTATTATTTCGTTGCTATTTCGTGAACAAGGTAAGCAATTCAGGTTAGTGACCGTGATTTGTGCTCTCGTGTGAATAATACACAACATTCACTTGTATGACCTAATCCAAACAACATTCCATAGTCATGGCGCAAAACAAAAATACAAATAAATCAGCACAGAAAGTCAACAAACATGGTCCAACATAACCCGGCAGGCATGAGCCATCGATACAACGTTGATTATGCATGCATGTCCTGGAAAACTGACTTTGAAACAACGTTTAATTTGTACATAGAGACAACGTTGATGATGTTGCTTGGAAAATTTCAATGGTCAAATCAACGCCAGAATCCAACATTGATTAAACGTCACCATAAAGCATGTTGTATCAACGTTGTGTTTGTGTTGCTCAGTCAGGACCTAATTCAAAAAGTTCTCAATGTTGTTTTAATGCCTGCTGGGAACACAACCTGCTCACTAAAAACAAAAAAAATTCTAAATTACACCCATTTAAAATACATCACAATGCATGATGGGAGAAATGCAAAACACTCTCCACACTTAAGCATGTTTGGCACATTTTAGCTGCTTGATTTTTCTGATTGATCACAAAACTTTAAAGAGGTTGTCATGGAAATAAACAAGGTAAGAATCAAACTTTCAAATACTCCTAATATCCAATTATATGCATTAATAGTTACATATCTATTATATTATTATAATTAGTACTACTATTAGATTATTATAATATGTACACATGCACATGTATAGGATGGGATGTATGTACATATGTATGTGTGTATATGTATATATGTATGTATGTATGTATATGTATATATGTATGTATGCTGAGATCCTGCTGAGATGGGCGGAACACTTTAGCACCCTGTTGAATCAGGAATCTGATGCAGACCCCACTGTTCTGGATGAACTGCCTACACTTCCCGTCATGCACAATTTGGACGAGCCCCCAACCTTCCTGGAGGTCCGATCAGCTACCCGCTCCCTCAAAAACAACAAATCCCCCAGTAATGACAACATCCCGGCTGAACTACTGAAGCAAGGAGGATACTTCTGCACAAGAACATTGCACCAGTACATCACAAAGATCTGGGCTAAAGAGAACGTCCCACAACAATGGAGAGACGCCAATGTTGTCACTATTTACAAGAACAAGGGTGACAAGGCTGTCTGTGGCAACAGTAGGGGCATTTCACTCCTTGCTGTTGCCGGTAAAGTTCTGGCAAAAGTGATGCTCCAGAGGCTGATTAATAACATCACTGAGTCGATACTGCCTGAATCACAGTGCGGGTTTAGAAAGAATAGGAGCACAGTGGACATGATTTTCACAGCTAGACAGCTGCAGGAAAAATGTAGGGAACAACATCAGGACCTATTCATGGCCTTTGTCGACCTCTCCAAAGCCTTCGACACTGTTCAGAGAGAACTTCTATGGGAAGTCCTCCTCAAGTTTGGCTGTCCCATTAAGTTTGTTAACATCCTCCGTCAGTTTCATGATGGAATGACTGCTCGAGTGACCATAGGAGGTCAAGAGTCTGCCCCCTTCCCTGTACATACAGGAGTAAGGCAGGGGTGTGTACTAGCACCAGTGCTTTTTAACATCTTCTTGCTATGTGTTACCAAGCTTCTCCACAAAGAGATTGAGGACAGCAGCGGTGTGACAGTGGACGTTCGTCGAGATGGCAACCTCTTTAATATCAGGAGGCTTCAGGCTACCACCAAACTGCAGAGGGAGATAATTGTTGAGATGCAGTACGCAGATGACTGTGTTCTTGTATCTCACAGCCCACAAGACCTCCAGTCTGTTCTTGCGGCTGCGGTGAGAGCATACAGCAGGATGGGACTGACCGTCAACACCAGCAAGACGGAAGTAGTTTGCCAGTGGAGCTCCAACAAGCCATCTACATCACCTGTCTTCACTGTTTCTGGAGAACAAATATCAATCGTTCCATCCTTCAGATACCTGGGAAGCATTTTTTCTGATGACAACACTGTTGATAGTGAGGTCCAGAACAGGATCAAGCAGGCAGCGGCAGCTTTTGGGAGACTCAGGCGTCGGGTCTTCCAAAACAAGAACCTCCATCTCCACACAAAGGTCTCTGTCTATCAAGCTATCTGCCTCACTACCCTCCTCTACAGTTTTGAAGCCTGGGTAACCTACAGCCGCCACAGCAAGGCCCTAGAGCAGTTCCACATACGCTGCCTTCAGCGCACCCTGGGGATCACATGGCGTGATTGTGTGCCTCACTCTGAAATACTCTCAAAAACCAACTGCAGGAGTATTGAGGCCATGATCACCCTGCACCAACTACGATGGCTGGGCCACGTAGTAAGGATGCCCTCAGACCGCCTGCCTCGCAAAGTGTTGTACGGCCAGCTACACCATGGTCGTCGCTCTGCTGGAGAGCAGAACAAACGATATAAAGACCAGCTGAAGACTGCACTAAGGAAGTGTAAAATCAGACCTGAGGCCCTGGAGGGTGTGGCTGCTGATCGTAACACCTGGCGTCAGCTGTGCCAGGATGGCACCCACCTGCTGGAGGAGGATAGGACAGCCAAGAGACAGGAGAGAAGACTCAGGAGGAATACACCTACGGTTGCAATTTCCACCACCACCACCACATTTACATGCCCTACCTGCAGTAGGGTTTGTTTATCCAGGATAGGGCTATTCAGCCACCAACGAACTCACCGATAGAAGTGGATGTCATCGTCGGACTCGATGGACAACCATAACAAGCATATGTATGTATGTATATGTATATATGTATGTATGTGTATGTATATATGTATGTATGTATATATATATATATATATATATATATATATATATATATATATATATATATATATATATATATATATATATATATATATATATATATGTATATATATATATATATATATATGTATATATATATATATATATATATATATATATATATATATATGTATATATATATATATATATATATACATATATATATATATACATATATATATATATATATATATATATATATATATATATATATATATATATATATATATATATATATATATATGTATATATATATATATATATATATATATATATATATATATATATATATATATATATATATATATATATACATACATATATATATATATATATATATATATATATATATATATATATATATATATATATATATATATATATATATATATATATATATATATATATATGTATGTATTGAGCACAGTTGCTCAATAGTGAACCCCGCTGACGTTCTGCGACATTGCCTCCACATTCCAGTGCAAAGCGAGCAGGTTTAGGTTGTATTTGAAGGTATGCTAATTATAGAGGAGCTGGCTGGAGGTGAAACTGGTGTCAACAGAGATTTATGGGAACCTTCAGAAGGTTTGTTGAAAAGTGAACATTTACAATGATTGCAGGTTGCACTGGATGCAGCTGAGGCTCTGTAGGCATTTTTATGAATATTTGCGATATGCCAACTGAGAGAAACCAATTAATAAGCACCTAAGCAGAATCGGATGAAATATGTTTCATTGTGTGTTTGCATGTTTAACCCAAGTTAAACCCTAGTTCCTTCCTCAAAAATATGCATGGTATTGTAAGTACCGTATCCTCTGTGCAGCTTAAATACCTGTGTTTAAGCTGCACCCACATGTTACGTTTTGGCAGGGTGTGGTGTTTGCGCTTCCACAGATGAGGAGGACAGCAGGTGGCTTGCAAGTGATTCCAAGACGCAAAATACAAAAACTTAGGTGCAATCCTAGCTTTGCATGACCCTTGAGAGTAGCTTGAGGCTAACTTAGCAGTGCGTGACAAATTACACAAAAAGTAGGTCAGTAGCAAAATGCTCGTAAAACATATCGTTAAAAAGTCGCGTATAGCGAAGGACAAACCCGCGCCGAGTGAACAGTGACACTGGTATTTTAAGGGGGGGGGGGGGGGGCGTGATTAGCAACGATACTGCGGCGGGAACACTAATCACCAAAGCAAATGCATGTGCATAAGCTTAGCATCGGAACGTAAATAAAAGGTGCCAAGTGGCACAGATTTTTTTTTTTACTTAAACATAGGAAGGCTACTAATTCCCCCCCAAATATATATATATAATAGAAGTTAAAAAAATATATATTTAACATAGGAAAGCTACTACTAAGCATAAATCAAGACATGACCCGTGCAACTCCCCTCAAGGGACGGATTCCAGAAGTCCCAAAACAAATAACATGAAGTCCTCCTCGGAAACGCTTTCTTTTTCTGGCGGGTTTGTCCTGTTTTGTTTGGGCATGGTGTGGTGTTTCCACAGATGTGAAGGACAGCAGGTCGCTTTCAGGTAAGATGGTGATTTCATTCCCAGACGCAAGGCAAAATACAAAATTTAGATGCAATCCCAGCATTGCATGAACCTTGAGAATAGCTTGAGGCTAACTTGGCATAGTCAATAGCAAAATGCTCGCATAAAATACTGTTAAAAAGTCACGCATAGCGAATAACAAGACGGCGACATGGGCATTTAAAGGGGCGCGATTAGCAACGATACTCCGCGGGAACACTAATCACCAAAGTAAATGCAGGTGCATAAGCTTAGCATCGGAACGTAAATAAAAGATGCCAAGTGGCACAGATTTTTTTTTTTACTTAAACATATGAAGGCTACTACTAAACATAAACCAAGAAATGACCTGTGCAACCCCCCTCTAGAGACGGATTCCAGATGTCCCAAAACAAAAAACATGTCCAAAATCATAGGGAGAATGGCGGGAGGAGTTGGTGGCAGGTCGCCAGGCCGAGTGTCTCTGAAGTCACAAGGGGGTCAGGTGGCGACGGCGAGTAAATCGCCACTGGGTCCGTTTTGTACATTGTGAAGTCGTCCTCGGAAACGCTTTTGTCCTGTTATGTTTGGGCATGGTGTGGCGTTTCCACAGATGCCATCCGCATCTGTGGAGGTCGCTTTCAGGTAAGATGGTGATTTAATTCCAAGACTCAAGGCAAAATACAAAACTTAGGTGCAATCCCAGCATGGGATGAACCTTGAGAGTAGCTTGAGGCTAACATAGCAAAGTTATCAAAATGCTCGTATAATAGGCTGACCATACGTCCTCTTTTCCCCGGACATGTCCTCTTTTGCGGGTGTGTCCGGGCGGGGTTTTTTAAATGCCTCAAATGTCCGGCATTTTGAAATAGGGTTGCGTGTATTTTCAATGTACGTCTTGGGCAGGGATTGGCAACCCCTAACAACTAAATTAAGGGCGTGCCGTGATGGCACTGCATATATTATCCTCTCTATTACTTGCACAAACAGCATGCCAGCCTGGTCTCATGTTGCATGAAGCTTTAACTTGCACTCGTGGGAGACAGCAAGGCATACTTGGTCAACAGCCACACAGCTTACACTGACGGTGGTCGTATATAACAACTTTAACACTGTTACGTTACAAATATGCGCCACACTGTGAACCCACACCAAAAAAGAATGACAAATACATTTCTGGAGAACCTCCGCACCGTAACACAACATAAACACAACACAACAAATACCCAGAATCCCATGCAGCCCTAACTCTCTAACCTCAACCGACACACGGAGGGAGGGAGGGAGGGGGGGGGGGGTGATGTGTGGGGGGGTTTGGTGCTAGCGGGGCGTGTACACTTGTGTAGACTGGGAGAGTTAGGGCTGCATGGGATTCTGGGTATTTATTGTGTTGTGTTATGGTGCGGAGGTTCTCCAGAAATGTATTTGTCATTCTTTTTTGGTGTGGGTTCACAATGTGGCGCATATTTGTAACGTAACAGTGTTAAAGTTGTTATTTACGGTCACCGTCAGTGTAAGCTGTGTGGCTGCTGAGCAAGTAAGCTTTGCTGTCACATTCGAGTGCAAGCAGAAGATGCATTCAAGATTAAGATTAAAGATTAAAGTACCAATGATTGTCACACACACACTAGATGTGGTGAAATTTGTCCTCTGCATTTGACCCATCCCCTTGGGGAGCAGTGGGCAGCAGCGGCGCCGCGCCCGGGAATCATTTTGGTGATTTAACCCCCAACTTTGACCCATCCCCTTGGGGAGCAGTGGGCAGCAGCGGTGCCGCGCCCGGGAATCATTTTGGTGATTTAACCCCCAACTCCAACCCTTGATGCTAACATGTGGCCGAGCAGGTAAGCTGTTTAAGCAGGCGGTAGAGGGCGCTAAATGCAGGGCCAGCTGTTGAACACCATTCATGTAAATTTTGCGGGCCGCACTAACTTTAAACTGTCATATTAAAGTGCGGGCCTAACTTTAAACTGTCATATTAAAGTGCGGGCCTAACTTTAAACTGTCTTATTAAAGTGCGAGCCGGGGCGCGTGACAGAGACCCATGGTTTAAACATAGCACAAAGCAATAAAAAGCTTTGTATACAATGTTATTTCATTTTAAATTTCAAAAGAGTTTTGAGGCTCCCATTGTTTTCTTTCATTTGTGAAACTCGTCAAAATGGCTCTTTGAGTGATAAAGGTTGCCGAACCTAGACTCTAGGGTTAAGTTAAGAAGGGGTTAAACAAAACAAGCTGTGAAGGTGCGCACACAGAAACATTGGTGAGGGAGGGGCAGAGACACAGAGCGAGAGAGCTAGTGAGTGGAGACAGACATGAAAACAAGAAATGCCGAAAAGTAAATGCAACTTCACGGATGATTTGCGGAAAAAGTATTTGTGTTTTGGTCCTGGCCGTGACACATGGGAAGCAGAATGCACTGTGTGCAAAGCAGGAACGTGTATATCTGTGGCAAATAAAGATCTACAAGCCCATATCGACACTACAAAGCACAAAACAGCTGTGCAGGGCAAGAGCTCGTTTATGACAACCTTTTTCCAAAACACAACATAGAATGTGAGATGTAACAGGATAATGCATACATTTGTCATTTGTTTTCAAAATGCTTACAAAAAAGTGGTACCCCAAAAATTTACTGTGGGACCCCATTTGTATGATTTGATGGGGTCCATGGGACCCCATTTTGAAAATTCCTAGCGCCAACACTACTGTCAACATAGGAGAAAAAATGCTTTATTTAAATAAATACATTACTTATGAAGCAAGTTCGAGTATCATTGGCAAATTTTCACCTAGTCCCGGCCTTGGCGTGCTGCCCGCCTTGGCATGCATATATGTGTCCTCTTTTTGGGATTTCAGAATATGGTCAGCCTATCGTATAACATATCGTTAAAAAGTCGCGTATAGCGAATGAAAAACCTGCGCCGAATGGACGGTAACACTGGTATTTAAAGGGGCCTGATTAGCAACAATATTCCTGCTGGAAGACTAATCACCAAACAAAATGCAGGTGCATAAGCTTAGCAACGGAACGTAAATTAAAAAAAATATATATAATAAAAGTTAAAAAAAAAAATTTACCTAGGAAAGCTACTACTAAACATAAACCAAGACATGACCTGTGCAACCCCCCTCAAGGGACGGATTCCAGATGTCTCAAAACAAAAAACATGAAGTCCTCCTCGGAAACGCTTTCTTTTTCTGGCAAGTTTGTCCTGTTATGTTTGGGCATGTTGTGGCGTTTCCACAGGTGCGGAGGACAGCAGGTCGCTTTCAGGTAAGATGGTGATTTCATTCCCAGACGCAAGGCAAAATAAAAAACTTAGGTTCAATCCCAGCATGGCATGAACCTTGAGAGTAGCTTGAGGATAATTTAGCATAGTCAATAGCAAAATGCTCATATGAAATACTGTTAAAACGTTGTGTATTGCGAACAACAAGATGGCGACACGGGCATTTAAAGGGGCTTGATTAGCAACGATACTCCACGGGAACATTAATCACCAAAGTAATAGCAGGTGCATAAGCTTAGCAACGGAACAATGCCAAGTGGTGTTTGGAACAAAATTAGACTAAAACGTAGAAAGGCTACTACTAAACATAAACTAAGACATGACCAGGCCGACAGGTCCTCACACCCACCAAATGTTCAACCAAATAAATATGTTTACATATATTAGCCGCACCGGGCTGTAAGCCGCAGATATGTACGAAATAGTTTCTAAATCAGTGGTTCTTAACCTTGTTGGAGGTACCGAACCCCACCAGTTTCATATGCGCATTCACCGAAACCTTCTTTAGTGAAAAATAAACTTTTTTTTTTTCAAATTCAAGACAAAATTATATGTTTATTTACTGGTGCACAAAATGAACCGTGCATGAACATCACCTTGTTCAAAGAACAAAACCAACACAGAGCATGAACTCACAACAAATTACACACCTGCAAATCAGTGTGACTTCTGCGGTTGCCGTATACATAGTACGCCGATAGGGAGAAGTTTTTATTTACACGATGAGTCGGATGTGTCTTGACCTCCGCAGCGGAGGCTCCACCGAACCCCTGAGGCCAACTCACCGAACCCCTAGGGTTCGATCGAACCTAGGTTAAGAACCACTGTTTTAAATGTTTACCAATACCTTAATTGGTTCCAAACGGTGTCTGTAACACGGCAGTAAAACGGCTTATCAAACAAAACAGAAGTCATGGTCACGGACCCACTAGCTGTGCAAGCTAGCTCTCCAATCAGCTGAACAGACTCAATAACTCTAACTTTCCCCCTCAGGAGGTCGGCCCGTCGTCAAATCTCGTCTGCTGTCACTTCCGCTACGTCTATATAATATTTTATTCATTTTATGTTGAAAAACAACAGCAAAAATACAATATCAGGTAAATCTACTGTTGGTTGGTTGGTTACTGAACTTGATAGTGATGTATACCGCGTAGCGGCATTTTTTTAAAATTAGGTCGGTCCATGAGGACTGTGAGGATTCTGGACTAACGATACTGCTATAGGAATTTTTTGTTCCAGGTGACCAGCGTAATTATGACACGCTGTCAGGCTCCAGTCAGCTGCTGCTGCTGCATATTTAAATCAGCTTTGAATAATGACAAATAAGGAAGCAACACCACACAAAAGTGATCTACTAAGACTGTGTGTACACTTGATAACAAGGGCAAAGGCGGTGAGGATTTTGCATGCGCACCAGCTGCCACCATGGCGACACTCATTTCCCTACACATTTATGGCATCATGTGGTCTGAACTGTGGCGGTCCATCATGTTGTTGACAATATGATATGTACCACCTTTTCTATATTGAAGATTGTGTTACGTCTTGGAGGGCGCATGGCTGCGCTGGTAGCGTTCCCTCCAAGGCAGAAGACAAGCAGGAGGGGCGTGCAGGTAAGATTAAGGTTTTTAATTATTTTAAGGCAGGATCAAAAATACAAACAGAGGACGCTAGCAAGCGTGGAGCTAAACAAAACACAAAATGTCACCAAGGGTGAAAAACGAGGAATACAAACATGTACAAAATTACTACAGCGAGGAGGACAAAACAGGAGAATGTAAATGTTGCCTATAGCAAACATTGACCCAGCAACTACTGCTAGGTAACAGGAAACTATAAAGGGGAGTGATTAACCAAAACACCTGGTGGGAACACTAATTGCAAAACTAAGACAGGTGAGGAGAATCAATGCCCATGGAAACCAACAGTAAACAGGGAAAGAGGGTGCACCCAGGAAACAGACTAAAACAGAAACATTACCAAACATAAATCATGCCATGACCCGGATAACGGACCATGACAGATTGGGGTCTAGACAACAGAATAGGTTTAGTGCGCTGCAGTGTTGTTTTTTCAAGAAAATATTAAATTTCCCGTATGAAAAAATGAACGCCAGCAGACACCAAAACAAATCAATTGAATTTGTTTGAATCAGCACATTATGCCATCCAACAACTATCAAATTATAAAATGATGTTTCTGAAAATCCAACATTTCTATTTTTGACAATCCAAATCTGCTGACACGCGCCGAAAATAAATATTCTCTCTCTCATGTTCGCCTCCTTTCTCGCAGCCATTTGTGCGTAACTGTGCCAGTTTGCGCGCACATTTCAATCATGCTAAATATAAACACAAAAGAGCGGCCGCAGAATATTTTGTAGTCTTGAAAAAACACATTGCGAGTGCCAAGTGATTATACCTGCGTCTCCTCCTCCCAGTATTGTGGGCGTTTTGCACATATTCTTACATATTTACTTTTGCCTTACGTTTTGAACCCTGTGGCCTATGAAACGGTGCTGCTCATTTATGCGTTTTTCTTATCGAGGATCGAGGGAAGCAGTCCAAAGTCCAGGGAGAGTCGAGGCTCGAAGATGGAGGACGTGGGAAGCACTGCGGGAAACACAAAGGGGGCATGAGACGTGGGATCAAGGAAGTCACAGGGAGAGATCCAGAATGCTGAGGGAAGCCAGAAAGGAGATGCTTACAATGTAACATGATGGAGCAAGGGCTTTTATTGTGAAGGCAGGAACTGTGCGCTCGGTCTTTAGAGTTTTGACGGCGGCTACGGCGCATGAGTCTGTTGAAATAAAAAAGTGTTTCTCGCTATCGGTCGTTTTTTCTTAATAATGATGGTGAATGTCAATCAAGTGACCAAAGTCACGTCTCGGTGAAGATTGATGATCCATCATTTTTTAGGTCAATTTTTTTAATGGCGAGCGACTGACACACCCTCCGCCATCCACCCCTGCTCCAAATGCATCTATTGCCATCTTGTGGCGTTCAAAAAAAAAACTACACCACAAGGTTGCCGATAGCCAAAAATGCTAAACGGTTATTGTCAGAATAATTGTATATAAGTTATCACACTACTTGTTTGCTTGCGGTTCAGGTTGCCCTGCGTGAAGACCGGTGGCCCTGGTTACTATCTACTTGTGCTCACAAAGCCATCCTTTTTCTTATCAAGCAAAGGTGGACAGCTTTTGAATCTCCACTGTGTGTGCCTTGCCATAGAAGTGTCTGTTTTTCAGTTCTGGACAGCCACGGGAGGGGCCGTATCAGGACCCGAAGTCTCCAAGAAGATAAGGCGGACGAGCAGAGAGGGGGCAAACCTGTCACCGCTCCAAGCACATTTTGTTTTGACTATTTATGAGCCAGTGCTGGTCTGCTGCATAACGTGACCCATCCCCTTAGAAAGCAGCTTCAGCTATGTAATCAGGGAATGCCCCAAATAAATGGGGAGGCGCTGGAAATGTTTTCCTCAGAGCGTGGGGTGACACTGTACAAGGGTGCAGGTCCATGCGCTCTCCTCATGAGCTAAATTGAATTATGTCTCCGTTTGATTTCTTGCTTTTTGTCCTGCTTTTAATAGATAGTTTGGTGTTTGAACCTGACAGTTGGGGAATATTCACCATCTCCCATTACTGAACTATTTCGCTTTTCACCACCGTTGGTGAGGCAGACGCCTTAGCGCGCACACCCATGTCCTGCAGCTGCGGCACCACATCCCGATACTGTACATTCTTCTGGGTGATTTACACACTGTTCAGGTTTTGTAGCATGCTCTGCGCCGCTGACTGTCACATGGTAGAACTTTAAACCTCATCCCGTTTCGTTGACACAGCGTTTCTTCTGCTCACAAACACGGCTGACGTCGCAACCCTCGAGTTATCGGCCGCAACCGTTCTTTAGCACAAAAATAATGTGGCGTTTGTGATGATGCAACTCTTTCGGAGCAAAAAATGTATTATGCAACCTTGCATGCTTGAGTGTAATGGTATTTGATGGCCGTCATTATGACACCCGCAGCACAACTACCAGCTTGGCTCGCACAGCCGCTCCACGCCCAGCACTAACGAGGCGGGTGTGGCGGCTGTACTTTGTCATAGTTTAGATGTTGGGAAGAAACTGGTCCAGTTCTCAGTCCCCTGCTGAGATGCCCTGCAGGGACTTCAAGGCTTGTCAGTCAGCGACCAATAATCCTTTTTGGCACTTGCTTGATTTAAAGCCGCAGAGGCGGTTTTTGAATGGTTGTAATGACTGAGAGAGGCGCAGCTGCAAAGTACGAATAACACAGCGTGGATTTGAAATTGTTTAAAGAATTCACCTGCAGTGTTGGGTGATTGTACGCACCTGCAGGAAGAAACAGTTCACCTGCCAGATCAGGACATTTATGGCCTGATTTACCAAGATACTAATAGCATGTGCTAAACAGCGTGTGTAAAAAAATACAATTGCGAGTTGCGTGTGATCTACTAAGACTGTGTGTGCGATTGAAAAGTGGTGCAGACTGCCTTATTTAAATGTGGGTGTTGAGAGATTTTTACCACAGAGATGAGCATTTTCCTCTACCTTTACCTGTGTGTCAAGTGTGGACGGGCGGCACACACCTAGAATCTCAATCAATCAATGTTGACTTATATAGCCCTAAATCATGAGTGTCTCAAAGGGCTGCACAAGCCACAACGACATCCTCGGCTCAGATCCCACATCAGGGCAAGAAAAAACTCAACCCAATGGGATGACAATGAGAAACCTTGGAGGGGACCGCAGATGTGGGGACCCCCCCCCCCCCCCCCCTGGCGACCGGTGCAATGGATGTCAAGTGGATGTAGCATAATATTGTGAGAGTCCAGTCTATAGTGGATCTAACATAAAAGTGAGAGTCCAGTCCATAGTGGATATAACATAATAGTGTGAGAGTCCAGTCCATAGTGGATCTAACATAAAAGTGAGAGTCCAGTCCATAGTGGATCTAACATAATATTGTGAGAGTCCAGTCCATAGTGGATCTAACATAATATTGTGAGAGTCCAGTCCATAGTGGATCTAGCATAACATTGTGAGAGTCCAGTCCATAGTGGATCTAACATAATAGTGAGTGTCCAGTCCATAGTGGATCTAACATAATAGTGAAAGTCCAGTCCATAGTGGATATAACATAATAGTGTGAGAGTCCAGTCCATAGTGGATCTAACATAATAGTGTGAGAGTCCAGTCCATAGTGGATCTAACATAATATTGTGAGAGTCCAGTCCATAGTGGATCTAACATAATATTGTGAGAGTCCAGTCCATAGTGGATCTAGCATAACATTGTGAGAGTCCAGTCCATAGTGGATCTAACATAATAGTGAGTGTCCAGTCCATAGTGGATCTAACATAATAGTGAAAGTCCAGTCCATAGTGGATATATCATAATAGTGTGAGAGTCCAGTCCATAGTGGATCTAACATAATAGTGTGAGAGTCCAGTCCATAGTGGATCTAACATAATATTGTGAGAGTCCAGTCCATAGTGGATGTAGCATAACATTGTGAGAGTCCAGTCCATAGTGGATCTAACATAATAGTGAGTGTCCAGTCCATAGTGGATCTAACATAATAGTGAGAGTCCAGTCCATAGTGGATCTAACATAATAGTGTGAGAGTCCAGTCCATAGTGGATCTAACATAATAGTGTGAGAGTCCAGTCCATAGTGGATCTAACATAATATTGTGAGAGTCCAGTCCATAGTGGATCTAACATAATAGTGTGAGAGTCCAGTCCATAGTGGATCTAACATAATAGTGTTGTCATAACTCGGTTCTTGGGTTTTGCTTCTCCGGAAGGCAAAGGAAAATTGGCGCGAGCCAGACGTGAGTTTGAATACATGATTGTTTTTGACACTAATAAACTACAAAAAAAAAGGAAGCAAACAAAAGGCGCTCACAGCGGAGGTAACAACTTGACTATGAAAACAAAACTTGCACAATGGCAAAAACTATGAACAATAAAACAAAAACACAAACTGTGGCAATAATAAACAAAAACTTACTTGGTAAAGAACTGTGAACATGCCATGAATCAGGGTGATGAAAAAGTGCGAGGACGCCAGGACGAACAACAGAAACAGACAGATTTAAATAGTGACGTGATCAGTGAAAACAGGTGCGTGACTCGAAACAGGTGCGTGACAAGACAGGTGAAAACTAATGGGTGACCATGGAAACCAAACCAAACAAGGAAGTGCAACCAGGAACTAAAAAAAGAGCCCAAAACCCAAGCAAAACAAAAACATGATTAACACAGACATGACAAGTGTGAGAGTCCAGTCCATAGTGTATCTAACATACTATTGTGAGAGTCCAATCCATAGTGGATATAGCATAACATTGTGAGAATACAGTCCATAGTGGATCTAACATAATAGTGAGTGTCCAGTCCATAGTGGATCTAACATAATAGTGAGAGTCCAGTCCATAGTGGATCTAACATAATAGTGAGAGTCCAGTCCATAGTGGATCTAACATAATAGTGTGAGAGTCCAGTCCACAGTGGATCTAACATAATAGTATGAGAGTCCAGTCCATAGTGGATCTAACATAATATTGTGAGAGTCCAGTCCATAGTGGATCTAGCATAACATTGTGAGAGTCCAGTCCATAGTGGATCTAACATAATAGTGAGTGTCCAGTCCATAGTGGATCTAACATAATAGTGTGAGAGTCCAGTCCATAGTGGATCTAACATAATATTGTGAGAGTCCAGTCCATAGTGGATCTAGCATAACATTGTGAGAGTCCAGTCCATAGTGGAGCTAACATAATAGTGAGAGTCCAGTCCATAGTGGATCTAAAATAATATTGTGAGAGTCGAGTCCATAGTGGATCTAACATAATAGTGTGAGAGTCCAGTCCATAGTGGATCTAACATAATAGTGTGAGAGTCTAGTCCATAGTGGATCTAACATAATAGTGTGAGAGTCCAGTCCATAGTGGATCTAACATAATAGTGAGAGTCCAGTCCATAGTGGATCTAACGTAATATTGTGAGAGTCCAGTCCATAGTGGATCTAACATAATAGTGTGAGAGTCCAGTCTATAGTGGATCTAACATAATAGTGAGAGTCCAGTCCACAGTGGATCTAACATAATAGTGTGGGAGTCCAGTCCATAGTGGATCTAACATAATAGTGAGAGTCCAGTCCATAGTGGATCTAACATAATAGTGTGAGAGTCCAGTCCATAGTGGGGCCAGCAGGAGATCATCTTGAGTGGAGACAGGTCAGCAGCGCAGAGATGTCCCCAACTGATGCACAGATGATTGGTCCACCCTGGGTCCCGACTTTGGACAGCTAGCGCCTCATATGTGGTCACAGAATCCCTCCACGAAGGAGAGGGGGGCAGAGCAGAAAAGAAATGGCAGATCAACTGGTCTAAAATGTGGGTATATTTAAAGGCTAGACTCTAGCCTTTAAATAGACCCCCTTTTTAGACCAGTTGATCTGCCGTTTCTTTTCTTTTCTCCTCTGCCCCCCCCCCCCCCCCCGGCCCCTCTCTGCTCCCCCGCCCCCTCTCCTCTGTGGAGGGGTTATTCCGGTTACGGTGACCATGGATGAAGTGCTGGCTGTCCAGAGTTGGGACCCGGGGTGGACCGCTCGCCTGTGCATCGGTTGGGGACATCTCTGCGCTGCTGACCCGTCTCCGCTCGGGATGGTCTCCTGCTGGCCCCACTATGGACTGGACTCTCACTATTATGTTAGATCCACTAGGGACTGGACTTACACAATATTATGTCAGACCCACTCGACATCCGTTGCTTTCGGTCTCCCCTAGAGGGGGGGGTTACCCACATATGCGGTCCTCTCCAAGGTTTCTCATAGTCATTCACATCGACGTCCCACTGGGGTGAGTTTTCCTTGCCCTTATGTGGGCTCTGTACCGATGATGTCATTGTGGCTTGTGCAGCCCTTTGAGACACTTGTGATTTAGGGCTAAATAAATAAACATTGATTGATTGATTGATTGATTGATTTTGCCTTTGCAAAAAAATCTCTCCATAGACTTTTGTTTTGTACTCATTTTTGCTAGTAGCAGGCTTTTGTTTGGCTTGAGTATGTGATGGGTTATAGGTGATACATCACATTGAAGGACACGAGCATGGATATATAAATAAACTACAAATAGTTGCCATTAGTTCCAATAGATCAGACCTGGGCATTCTGCGGCCCGCGGGCCGCATCCGGCCCTTTGTACGTCCCTGTCCGGCCCGCGTGAGGCCAATTATAAATTACAAAATAAATTTAAAAAAGTATCTATTTCGAGTGTGCAATACAACGGTGCTGCTTTTGTTTTGAAAAGCGTTATTTGTATTACTTCCGTGTGGACGTATGCTCGTGCGCGCAGCGGCAATCACAAATTACAAAATAAATTTTAAAAAACATCTTTGTCGTGCGTGCAATACAACTGTGCTGCTTTTATTTTGAAAAGTGTTATATGTGCGTATGTCCTGTGAGGGAAGGCGCACAGCGACAAGTGATGCCCGGTTATCCCCGAGACGCTAAAAAGAGAAAAGTTGATGACGAATGGCATGTTTTCAACAAGACATGGACTGCCAAGTAAAGGTAAAGCCGTGTGCTTATTTGTAGTACACATGTTGCTGTGTTTAAAGAATATAGTGTAACGACCTGCTCAAGTAGATGTTGTCTTCTTGAGTTGCGTAAATGAGAAGTGAGGAGACGTGCGTGTGGAAGGAACGAGATATGTTGAGCTGTGTTAGTATAGCTTGCTCGATAAAAGTTTAAAAAGAGCGTCAG
Organism: Entelurus aequoreus; assembly: GCF_033978785.1. Taxonomy (NCBI): domain Eukaryota; kingdom Metazoa; phylum Chordata; class Actinopteri; order Syngnathiformes; family Syngnathidae; genus Entelurus; species Entelurus aequoreus. The sequence continues at coordinate 65,086,031 of NC_084731.1, forward strand.
ACTTGGTGTGCACTTCTTCTGGACGCTACAATTGGTGTCAGAAGTAAAACTTTGCGCATACTGCACTGTTTGTGTGCTACGTCATCGGGAGGTACGTGCCACGTGAGGAGCTTGCAACAAAGAGAGAGACAGAGAGAGAGAGAGAGAGAGAGAGAGAGAGAGAGAGAGAGAGAGAGAGAGAGAGAGAGAGAGAGAGAGAGAGAGAGAGAGAGAGAGAGAGAGAGAGAGACAGCGTTTACAGGTGCAGCCACGCTGCTTGTCACGGGGGGAATTCCGCCCTCAATGAAGACTCCCAGGTTTGATGGCAAGGTGAACTGGGAGGCATTTCATCCCACTTGTGACATCAATTGTAGCGTCCAGAAGAAGTGCACACTAAGTCTGATGCTCTTTTTAAACTTTTATTGAGCATGCTATACTAACACAGCTCAACTTATCTTGTTCTTTCCAAAAGGAAAACCAATCCTCACTCCTCATTTCCGCAACAGCAACGCTTCCTCCTTCTTCGCCAATCACCTTACAGGCGTGCTACGTTCACAACAAAGAGGATGCAGGATAAAGTGACAGAAATTGACATTTTTGTATTGTAATATACATCAGGAAGTGTTGTGTAAGAAAGTGTTAAAAATAGAACCATCAAAAGCCATCTGCTTTTGTATAAAGATAAGTTAGGTTAAATGAAAATATTATTATTATTATTATCTATCTTACGGTATATCAAAAATAATTTCAGCAAAATGTAATTGAAATATTGTCGGTGTGGCCCTCCAGCAGTTCTCGGGTTGCTCATGCGGCCCCCGGTAAAAATTAATTGCCCACCCCTGCAATAGATTCCTGTCTATTTCCATTTAAAAGTTATGTATTCATATTTTGTGCAGTATTGCATACGGAGAAACACTAATGTTATTTTTTTTTTGCTCCAATGTGAAAATACATGTGTTATTGCTAACTACTTGTGTAATAGGACTATGTTTGCACTTTAACTTACTAGGCTAAAGGAAATGTGTATTTTCTTCCTTCAGCTCAATTATTATATGCAACAATTTAGCACTTCTCCATCTTTAAAACTACTATGGTCACTTTGTTCCTTAGGTCATCAACTTGCCACGGACTGCAGACGGAACCTAGCTTTTGGCTACCATTTGGCACCTTTACATTTGATATGTTTGTTAACGTACATTGTCCCATGTAAGAAAGATGTAACAAATAAAGCAAATGGCGACTTCCTATCAGGAGTTGTATAATACATCTATATATGAACAAGCTTATTGGTGTGTCTGGTGGGACCAGCCGAAGTTAAGTAGGAGAAAATGCGTCCGTTTATAAATGATTTAATGTCTATGTGCGGCCCGGTAGTAAATGCGTCACGGACCGGTGCCGGTCCCCGGACCGGTGGTTGGGGACCACTGATGTAGACAACAGAAACATACGCACACCAACACTTAGTTCTAAGTCGTGGATTGCATTACAGTCTGAAATGACTGACCCCAGAGTTCCACTGAATGCAGAGCGGTCACACGTGGGCAGACTCTTTCCGGTTTTGTTCAAGTCAACGTGTCGTCTTCCACCGCCTGCGGAATGTCACCATATGTAATATATTTTATATGCACACTGCAAGTACAGTCGTGCTCATACGTTTACATACCCTGGGAGAATGTATTATTTCTTGGCCATTCTTCAGAGAATATGAATGATAACACTAAAACCTTTCTTCCCCTCATGCTTAATGGTTGTGTGAAGCTATTTATTCGCAACTGTGTTTACTGTTTTTAAATCAAAATGACACAAGAAAGTACCCAAATGACCCTGATCAAAAGTTTACATACCCTAGTGACTTTGATCTGATAACATGCACAAAAGTTGACAACAGGTTTGAATGGCTAATCAAGGTTCCAATCCTCACCTGTGACATGTTTGTTTGTAATTAATGTGTGTGTATAAAAGGTCAGTGAGTTTCTGGGCTTCTGACAGACCATTGCATCTTTCATCCAGTGCTGCACAGATGTTTCTGGATTCTGAGGCATGGGGAAGGCAAAATAATTGTCAAAGGATCTGCGAGAAAAGGTAATTGAACTGCATAAAACAGGAAAGGGGTATAAAAAGATATCCAAGGAATTGAGAATGCCAATCAGCAGTGTTCAGACGCTGATTAAGAAGTGGAAAATGAGGGATTCAGGTAGACCAGCAAAGATTTCAGCCACAACTGCCAGGAAAATTGTTTGAGATGCAAAGAAAAATCCACAAATAACTTCAGCTGAAATACAGGACTATCTGAAAAATTGTGGTGTGGCTGATTCAAGATGCACAATAAGGAGGCACTTGAAGAAAAATGGACTGCATGGTCGAGTTGCCAGAAGAAAGTCATTTCTGCACAAATGTCACAAAGTATCCCGCTTACATTACGCCAAACAGCACAGAGACAAACGTCAAAACTTCTCGAACAAAGTAATTTGGAGTGATGGCTTTCTTCACACGAGGTGTGACAAAATTATTCTCTGCATTTGACCCATCACCCTTGATCACCCCCTGAGAGGTGAGGGGAGCAGTGAGCAGCAGCGGTGGCCACGCCCGGGAATCATTTTTGGTGATTTAACCCCCAATTCCAACCCTTGATGCTAGAACTGACATTGAAACAACTTTCATTATACATAGTTGTCCTTTAAAACTGACATTGAAACAACGTTGAATATACATAGTTGTCCTTTAAAACTGACATTGAAACAACGTTGATTATACATAGTTGTCCTTTAAAACTGACATTGAAATAACATTGATTATACATAGATGTCCTTTAGAACTGACATTGAAACAACGTTGATTATACATAGTTGTCCTTTAGAACTGACATTGAAACAACGTTGATTACACATAGTTGTCCTTTAGAACTGACATTGAAACAAGGGTGATTATACATAGTAGTCCTTTAAAACTGACATCGACACAACGTTGATTAAACATAGTAGTCCTTTAGAACTGACATTGAAACAACGTTGATTAAACATAGTTGTCCTTTAGAACTGACATTGAAACAACGTTGATTATACATAGTTGTCCTTTAGAACTGACCATGAAACAACGTTGATTATACATAGTTGTCCTTTAGAACTGACCATGAAACAACGTTGATTATACATAGTTGTCCTTTAGAACTGACCATGAAACAACGTTGATTATACATAGTTGTCCTTTAGAACTGACATTGAAACAACTTTCATTATACATAGTTGTCCTTTAAAACTGACATTGAAACAACGTTGATTATACATAGTTGTCCTTTAAAACTGACATTGAAATAACGTTGATTATACATAGATGTCCTTTAGAACTGACATTGAACCAACGTTGATTATACATAGTTGTCCTTTAGAACTGACATTGAAACAACGTTGATTACACATAGTTGTCCTTTAGAACTGACATTGAAACAAGGGTGATTATACATAGTAGTCCTTTAAAACTGACATCGACACAACGTTGATTAAACATAGTAGTCCTTTAGAACTGACATTGAAACAACGTTGATTAAACATAGTTGTCCTTTAGAACTGACATTGAAACAACTTTCATTATACATAGTTGTCCTTTAAAACTGACATTGAAACAACGTTGAATATACATAGTTGTCCTTTAAAACTGACATTGAAACAACGTTGATTATACATAGTTGTCCTTTAAAACTGACATTGAAATAACATTGATTATACATAGATGTCCTTTAGAACTGACATTGAAACAACGTTGATTATACATAGTTGTCCTTTAGAACTGACATTGAAACAACGTTGATTACACATAGTTGTCCTTTAGAACTGACATTGAAACAAGGGTGATTATACATAGTAGTCCTTTAAAACTGACATCGACACAACGTTGATTAAACATAGTAGTCCTTTAGAACTGACATTGAAACAACGTTGATTAAACATAGTTGTCCTTTAGAACTGACATTGAAACAACGTTGATTATACATAGTTGTCCTTTAGAACTGACCATGAAACAACGTTGATTATACATAGTTGTCCTTTAGAACTGACCATGAAACAACGTTGATTATACATAGTTGTCCTTTAGAACTGACCATGAAACAACGTTGATTATACATAGTTGTCCTTTAGAACTGACATTGAAACAACTTTCATTATACATAGTTGTCCTTTAAAACTGACATTGAAACAACGTTGATTATACATAGTTGTCCTTTAAAACTGACATTGAAATAACGTTGATTATACATAGATGTCCTTTAGAACTGACATTGAACCAACGTTGATTATACATAGTTGTCCTTTAGAACTGACATTGAAACAACGTTGATTACACATAGTTGTCCTTTAGAACTGACATTGAAACAAGGGTGATTATACATAGTAGTCCTTTAAAACTGACATCGACACAACGTTGATTAAACATAGTAGTCCTTTAGAACTGACATTGAAACAACGTTGATTAAACATAGTTGTCCTTTAGAACTGACATTGAAACAACGTTGATTATACATAGTTGTCCTTTAGAACTGACCATGAAACAACGTTGATTATACATAGTTGTCCTTTAGAACTGACCATGAAACAACGTTGATTATACATAGTTGTCCTTTAGAACTGACCATGAAACAACGTTGATTATACATAGTTGTCCTTTAGAACTGACATTGAAACAACATTGATTATACATAGTTGTCCTTTAGAACTGACATTGAAACAACATTGATTACACATAGTTGTCCTTTAGAACTGACATTGAAACAACGTTGATTATACATAGTTGTCCTTTAGAACTGACATTGAAACAACGTTGATTACACATAGTTGTCCTTTAGAACTGACATTGAAACAAGGGTGATTATACATAGTAGTCCTTTAAAACTGACATCGACACAACGTTGATTAAACATAGTAGTCCTTTAGAACTGACATTGAAACAACGTTGATTAAACATAGTTGTCCTTTAGAACTGACATTGAAACAACGTTGATTATACATAGTTGTCCTTTAGAACTGACCATGAAACAACGTTGATTATAAATAGTTGTCCTTTAGAACTGACATTGAAACAACATTGATTATACATAGTTGTCCTTTAGAACTGACATTGAAACAACATTGATTATACATAGTTGTCCTTTAGAACTGACATTGAAACAACGTTGATTATACATAGTTGTCTTTTAGAACTGACATTGAAACAACATTGATTAAACATAGTTGTCCTTTAGAACTGACATTGAAACAACATTGATTTAACATACTTGTACTTTAGAACTGACATTGAAACAACGTTGATTATACATAGGTGTCCTTTAAAACTGACATTGAAACAACGTTGATTATACATATAGTTGTCCTTTAGAACTGACATTGAAACAACGTTGATTATATATAGTTTTCCTTTAGAACTGACATTGAAACAACATTGATTATACATAGTTGTCCTTTAGAACAACTACCCCCAGACTGGAGCAATAAAGGTTCATAGGGGCATTTACGATGCATGTGTCACACTAACTGAACAAAAATGTGAGTCATTCTCTCTGTGCCATGGTCTGGCATAAAAGGGTCTGAAATCCGCCCATGTGAACACCCTGGCTTGTGTAGTTTAGTGTTACAACATTTAGCTGTAGGCACTGGCACGCTGCGAGAGACAGACACCTGACAAGTGAATGTTCTCATCCAGGCGTGACAAACTGTAATCTAGGATCACACTGAACTGTAACGCATATTTTGGGAGCTTACGTATCAATAAAGTGGCAACACTTCACTTTACGACATGGAAGTGAGCACTATGCACGCATCAAGAAGGTCCCGCGCATTAATGTTTGCAGTCTTGCAGGGCAATTCTACTTTTTTTTTTTTTTTTAAATAAGAGTTGCCTCATTTTTGCCGACAGTGCTCCATGGGCACAAAATATTGCAAGAAAATGTGCAGTTGACAAGAGTCTCTGCAAAAAAAGGCAACGGTGGAAAGTGGTGTGAACCTCGACCGTGCCCACGAAACCGGCGCTCAAACATGCGGCAACAATTACGTAAAGGTATGAACGCATAGTGGTGGTTGTCTGGGAACGTTGCACCACACCGTCTCCGGTGCCAAGAGTCAAAACCTCAACTACAGTATGTGGATGCTTAATGGCAGCTGACGGATTAAACACGATAGATGTCGTCACACACGCAGCCCGTTTGAAGATGCCTTCGAGCAAGGCACCTCGGCTCTGCACACAGTCACCATTTACTCTGACTTACCCCCTGCAGGCCGGTGTGTGTGTGTGTGTGTGTGTGTGTGTGTGTGTGTGTGTGTGTGTGTGTGTGTGTGTGTGTGTGTGTGTGTGTGTGTGTGTGTGTGTGTGTGTGTGTGTGTGTGTGTGTGTGTAAGTGTGTGTGTAAGTGTGTGTGTAAGTGTGTCTGTGTGTGTGTGTGTGTCGATTATACGTCCTTTAAAAGTGACTTTGACACAACCTTGCAAAAAAATTAATATTTGTAAATTGAGACAACGTCGATGTCTGACGTTGGATCCACCTTGTTGGCTGGGGAAATGACCAAATTTCAATGGTCAAATCAACGTCACAACCCAACATTGATTAAACGTCGTCAGAAAGCATGTTGTTTCAACATTGTATTTGTGTTGTGGGATATTGGTTGGGAAATGACCAAATGTCAATGTAAAGTCAACGTCACAACCCAACGTTGATTTAACATCAAAAAGCATGTTGAATTTGTGTTGTAGAATATTGGTTGGGAAATGATCAAATTTCAATGGTCAAATTCACATCACAACCTGACATTGAATAAACGTTGTCAAAAAGCATGTTGTTTCAACGTTGTATTTGTGTTGTAGAATATTGGTTGGGAAATGACCAAATTTCAATGGTCAAATTAACGTCACAACCCGACATTGATTAAACGTTGTCAAAAAGCATGTTGTTTCACCGTTGTATTTGTGTTGTAGAATATTGGTTCGGAAATGACCAAAATTCAATGGTCAAATCAACGTTAGAACCTGACATTGATTAAACATCGTCAAAAAGTATGTTGTTTCAACGTTATGTTTGTGTTGTAGAATATTGGTTGGGAAATGACCAAATTTCAATGGTCAAATCAACATCACAACCTGACATTGATAAAAAAGTCGTCAAAAGCATGTTGTTTCAATGTTATATTTGTGTTGTAGAATATTGGTTGGAAAATGACCCAAATTTCAATGGTCAAGTCAACGTCAGAACCCAACATTGATTAAACGTTGTCAAAATGCATGTTGTTTCACCGTTGTATTTGTGTTGTAGAATATTGGTTGGGAAATGACTAAATTTCAATGTCAAATCAACGTCACAACCCAACGTTGATTAAACGTCAAAAAGCATGTTGTATTTGTGTTGTAGAATATTGGTTGGGAAATTACCACATTTCAATGGTCAAATTCACATCACATACTGACATTGAATAAACGTCGTCAAAAAGTATGTTGTTTCTACGTTGTATTTGTGTTGTAGAATATTGGTAGGGAAATGACCAAATTTCAATGTCAAATCAACGTCACAACCCAACGTTGATTGAACATTGTCAAAAATCATGTTGTTTCAACGTTGTATTTGTGCTGTAGAATATTGGTTGGGAAATGACCAAATTTCAATGGTCAAATCAACGTCAGAACCTGACATTGATTAAACGTTGTCCAAAAGCATGTTGTTTCAACGTTGTATTTGTGTTGTAGAATATTAGTTGGAAAATGACCAAATTTCAATAGTCAAGTCAACGTCAGAACCCAACATTGATTAAACGTCGTCAAAAAGCATATTGTTTCAACGTTGTATTTGTGTTGTAGAATATTGGTTGGGAAATGACCAAACTTCAATGTCAAAACAACGTCACAACCCAACGTTGATTAAACGTTGTCAAAAACCATGTTGTATTTTCCTTGTAGGATATTGGTTGGGAAATGACCAAATTTCAATGGTCAAATTAACATCACAACTTGACATTGAATAAACGTCATCAAAAAGTATGTTGTTTCTACGTTGTATTTGTGTTGTAGAATATTGGTTGGGAAATGACTAAATTTCAATGTCAAATCAACGTCACAACCCAACGTTGATTAAACGTCAAAAAGCATGTTGTATTTGTGTTGTAGAATATTGGTTGGGTAATGACCACATTTCAATGGTCAAATTCACATCACACCCTGACATTGAATAAACGTTGTCAAAAAGTATGTTGTTTCTACGTTGTATTTGTGTTGTAGAATATTGGTTGGGAAATGACCAAATTTCAATGTCAAATCAACGTCACAACCCAACGTTGATTAAACATTGTCAAAAATCATGTTGTTTCAACGTTGTATTTGTGTTGTAGAATAACGGTTGGGAAATGACCAAATTTCAATGGTCAATTCAACATCAAAACCTGACATTGAATAAACGTTGTCAAAAAGCATTTTGTCTCAACTTTGTATTTGTGTTGTAGAATATTGGTTGGAAAATGACCAAATTTCAATGGTCAAGTCAACGTCAGAACCCCACATTGATTAAATTTTGTCAAAAAGCATGTTGTTTCAACGTTATATTTGTGTTGTAGAATATTGGTTGGGAAATGACCAAATTTCAATGGTCAAGTCAACGTCAGAACCAGACATTGATTAAATGTCATCAAAAATCATGTTGTTTCAACGTTATGTTAGTGTTGTAGAATATTGGTTGGGAAATGACCAAATTTCAATGGTCAAATCAACGTCAGAACCTGACATTGATTAAACGTTGTCCAAAAGCATGTTGTTTCAACGTTGTATTTGTGTTGTAGAATATTGGTTGGAAAATGACCAAATTTCAAGAGTCAAGTCAACGTCAGAACCCAACATTGATTAAACGTCGTCAAAAAGCATATTGTTTCAACGTTGTATTTGTGTTGTAGAATATTGGTTGGGAAATGACCAAATTTCAATGTTAAAACAATGTCACAACCCAACGTTGATTAAACGCTGTCAAAAACCATGTTGTATTTTCGTTGTAGGATATTGGTTGGGAAATGACCACATTTCAATGGTCAAATTAACATCACAACCTGACATTGAATAAACGTCGTCAAAAGGCATGTTGTTTCAACGTTGTATTTGTATTGTAGAATATTGGTTGGAAAATGACCAAATTTCAATGGTCAAATTAACATCACAACCTGACATTGAATAAATGTCGTCAAAAAGTATGTTGGTTCTACGTTGTATTTGCGTTGTAAGATATTGGTTGGGAAATGACCAAATTTCAATGTCAAATCAACCTCACAACCCAACGTTGATTAAACGTCAAAAGCATGTTGTATTTGTGTTGTAGAATATTGGTTGGGAAATGACAAAATTTCAATGGTCAAATCAACATCACAACCTGACTTTGAATAAACGTCGTCAAAATGTATGTTGTTTCTACGTTGTATTTGTGTTGTAGAATATTGGTTGGGAAATGACCAACTTTCAATCTCAAATCAACGTCACAACCCGACGTTGATTAGACATTGACAAAAAGCATGTTGTTTCAACGTTGTATTTGTGCTTTAGGTGTGACCTGTATGGCTGTTGATCAAGTATGCGTTGCATTCGCTTGTGTGTGTGGAAAATCTGCATATACTATGTGACAGGGCCGGCACGCTGTTTGTATGGAGAAAAAGCGGGCGTGACGACAGGTTGTAGAGGACGCTAAAGGCAGTGCCTTTAAGGCAGGCCCCCAATATTGTTGTCAGGGTGGAAATCGGGAGAAATTCGGGAGAATGGGTGCCCCGGGAGATTTTCGGGAGGGGCACTGAAATTCGGGAGTCTCCCGGTAAAATCAGGAGGTTTGGCAAGTATGGTGTGCAGGCTTCTCCTATTATTTTCCCTTTAATCAGGACTGGTGACGACCACAGTAGTCGTCACAGGAACAATAAAGGACAAAATGCGTTCCACTCCAAGAGACGCCTGTGTGGCCCAGGGTGCGGCTCCCCCACCCACAATGCAGGCTCCAACCTGTTCCTGTTGCATTCTTTTCGTCCAACATTGTCCTGCTGGAATTACGCTGCGAGGTGTGACAGAATGGCCTTCATAACCTTTATTGTGTAATGTTGACTTCCTTTGGAATCAGGAGAGTTGCACGCTAACTTATAAATGATTAGGGTAGCAACTTGGCAAGAGGACACAAACTGACAAAAGACATCTTGCGAAGTTTGATTTATTGAGGTCAGGGTTTTAAAAGCTATACCACATTGCCATCTGGTGGCTGCATGCATGTGCTGACGCGACTTCCATTTGAATTGATTGTATCTTTATTTTATTTCTCCAAATCAAACCAAGGCTCACTCTTCAGCTGCTGCCTCCACCTGCTCCTGCTCCTGCTCCTGCTCTTTCTTCTCCTCCACAGCGGGGACCTCCACCTCCACCTCCTCCTTTTTCCCCTCACTGGCGGTCACCACCGTCTCCGACTTGGTGACTGTGATGGTGCTCTTCACTGCTGCCCCCTCGTGGCCGGAGGCGGAACCGCTGCTGGCCTTGACAGCGCCGAAGGAGCAGCTCATGTAGGACGGGGTGCGAGAACTCTCCAGACCATAAGTCTTGTAGTTTAAAGCTGTATATTCATAAAAAAAAAACAACATCTGTTAGACATTTAGATTATCTAAATGTGTATTTTTCTAATTACAGTTGTAACTCAACTTAAGAGTGTTTTGAGACCAGAGCTTATTGGTTTTGTTTTAAGTTACAGGCATCTTCGCCGTGAGTTGGCATAGCAAACGTCACACTGAGCCCAGTAACATCCCCCTGAAACATCTGGTCTTACTCGCTAGCATTAGCTTACACTAGGAAAAAAACGCTTGGTTGAAATATACCCAATTTGAGTCGTTTTCGAACCAGCTTCTGGGTCACTATTGGACACAACCAATTTAAACCAGCAAGATGGGTTAAATATTCAACCAAAATGCATGGGTCATTTTAACGGCAATGCTGGGTTGATTCTACCAAGTACATTGGTTAAATAAATGCTCAACCCAAATGCTGGGTCATTTCAATTACAAAGCTGGGTTAATTCTACCAAGTACATCGGTTAAATAAATACTCAACCCAAATGCATGGGTCATTTTAACGGCAATGCTTCGTTAATTCTACCAAGTACATTGGTTAAATGAATACTCAACCCAAATGCTGCGACATTTTAACTGCAATGCTGGGTTAATTCTACCAAGTACATTGGTTAAATTAATACTCAACCCAAATGCTGGGTCATTTTAACTGCAATGTTGGGTTAATTCTACCAAGTACATCGGTTAAATAAACACTCAACCCAAATGTTGGGTCATTTTAACTGCAAGGCTGGGTTAAATCTACCAAGTACATTAGTTAAATACATGCTCAACCCAAATGCTGGGTCATTTTAACGGCAATGCTGGGTTAATTCTATCAAGTACATTGGTTAAATAAATACTCAACCCAAATGCTGGGTCATTTTAGCTGCAATGTTGTGTTAATTCTACCAAGTACATCGGTTAAATAAATACTCAACCCAAATGCTGGGTCATTTTAACTGCAATGCTGGGTTAATTCTACCAAGTACATTGGTTAAATAAATACTCAACCCAAATGATGGGTCATTTTAACAGCAATGCTGGGTTAATTCTACCAAGTACATCGGTTAAACAAATACTCAACCCAAATGCTGGGTCATTTTAACTGCAATGCTGGGTTAATTCTACCAAGTACATTGGTTAAATAAATACTCAACCCAGATGCTGGGCATTTTAACTACAATGCTGGGTCAATTCTACCAAATAAATGTAGGGTTTTTTCATGTTTTTGTAGTCCAAACTCCGTGACGGGCAGAGGTCAGTATTGCAACTTGTTGTTTTGTAAACTCGCCACCAACCAGTAACACAAAAACTACCCGACTCCTTAGAAATAACCCAAAATATGACCTAACAGGCCCAACCCAGTATTTGGGTAGAAACAAATAACCCAGCATTTTTTTACTGTGTATAGCTAGAGATCCACACAACTTTGTTTTCAAACATAGGCGAGCGCGAGGGACAGTGCTGAGAAGAAGAAACGGACAATATTCATTGAATTAAGGAAGGAAATCGTCAGCTTGGCAAAGCAATTCGGCCGTATCACTGCTAGTCTGCGGCAAAACAGCCAAGAACGACGGACATTTAACAACTGAAATATGGAAACGCTGATGATGGGGTGTTTGACGGAAGCTGGAATAAGACACTATTTCTATATCTATTTTACGGAGGACTGTAGTTAATCATAGAACTGGCACCCAATGTTATTTTTTAAAAAGTATTGATTTTGAATTGAGAATCTTTTTGAATCGTTAATCGATTCTGAATCGAATCATTACCCCCCAGAATCGAATCGAATCGTGTGGTGCCCAAAGATTGACAGCCCGAGTAAATACTGTACATTATTTTCACATGACTTCATAAAACATGTGTGGTAGTTAGTAGTCCAGTCGGTGGTATTGTTTTGATACAATATTGATTAGCTAGAAGTTTGTTTTTATTTCAAATGCATCTCACAGACGTTTTGAGGGAGACTATTTGAGCTTGGTCACAGTAACTTGAAGTACTACTGCGTGGGAATACATGAAATACGCACACGTCACTTTGGACACGTTGGTCTTGATTCCAGTTGCCAGCCTACAAAGAGAAGGAGATGATGCATTATTACATGACGTCATGACGATGTCCACGCTGGGTGACACCATACCTGTCCTCCTCTCCCTCCAGCAGCTTCCTGTAGGTGGCGATCTCGATGTCCAACGCCAGCTTGACGTTCATCAGTTCCTGGTACTGGCGCACCTGCAGGGCCATGTCCTGCTTGGCCCTCTGGAGGGCTTCCTCCAGGTCTCGGATGCGGAGCTTGGCGTCTTTCACCGCCAGTTCGCCGCGCTCCTCGGCCTCCGCGATCTGAGCCTCAAGGCTGTTGATCTGCACAAGGAAATAGTTTAGCAATGGAGAAAAGTCTGGTTGTACTACATAATAGTACATAGTATTCTACCAAGTAGTGCACAGTATTCTACTGAGTAGTACAAAGTGTTCAACTGAGTTGTACATTGTGTTCTGCTGAGTAGTGCACAGTATTCTACTGAGTAGTGCACAGTGTTCTACTGAGTAGCACACAGTATTCTACTGAGTTGTACACAGTGTTCTAGTGAGTAGCACGCAGTATTCTGCTGAGTAGCACACAGTATTCTACTGAGTTATAAATTGTGTCCTGTTGAGTAGTACACAGTATTCTAGTGAGTAGCGCACAGTGTTCAACTGAGTAGTGCACAGTATTCTACTGAGTTGTACATTGTGTTCTGCTGAGTAGTGCACAGTAGTCTATTGAGTAGTACAAAGTGTTCTACTGAGTAGCACACAGTATTCTACTGAGTTGTACATTGTGTCCTGCTGAGTAGTACACAGTCTTCTGCTGAGTAGTGCACAGTATTCTACTGAGTAGTGCACAGTGTTCTACTGAGTAGCACACAATATTCTACTGAGCAGCACAGAGTATTCTACTGAGTAGCACACAGTTAAAGTATTCTACTGAGTAGCACACAGTTATCTACTGAGTAGTACACAGTATTCTACTGAGTAGCAAACAGTTATCTACTGAGTAGCACACAGTATTCAACAGAGTAGTATGCACTGTTCTATCGAGTAGAACACAGTAGAACACTACGTACTACTCAGTAGAATACTGAGTAGTACGCAGAATTCTACTGAGTAGCACACAGTATTCTACTGAGTCGAACACAGTTAAAGTTTTCTATTGAGTAGTACACAGTTAAAATCTTCTACTGAGTGTTCTACTGAGAAGCACACAGTATTCTACTGAGTAGTACACAGTATTCTACTGAGTAGCACACAGTACTCTACTGAGTAGTAAGCAGTTAAAGTATTCTACTGAGTAGCACACAGTTATCTACTAAGTAGTATGTAGTGTTCTACTGAGTGGTACGTAGTGTTCTACTGAGTAGTACATATTGTTCTACTGAGTCGTACATAGTGTTCTACTGAGTAGAACGTAGTGTTCTACTGAGTAGTACATAATGTTTTACTGAGTAGTACACAGTATTCTACTGAGTAGTATGTAGTGTTCTACAGAGTAGTACATAGTATTCTACTGAGTAGTACGTAGTGTTCTACTGAGTAGCACACAGTATTCTACTGAGTAGTAAGCAGTTAAAGTATTCTACTGAGTAGAACACAGTTATCTACTGAGTAGTATGTAGTGTTCTACTGAGTAGTGCACAGTGTTCTACTGAGTAGTACATAGTGTTTTACTGAGTAGTACACAGTATTCTACTGAGTAGCATGTAGTGTTCTACTGAGTAGTACATACTATTCTACTGAGTAGAATGTAGTGTTCTAGTGAGTAATACATACTGTTTTACTGAGTAGTACACAGTATCCTACTGAGTAGCATGTAGTGTTCTACTGAGTAGT
>NC_084731.1:65105458-65160458 GCF_033978785.1 Entelurus aequoreus
ATCCTGCTAGCAGTTTTCTGGAAATCACTTTTAACAAGTAATGAATTATTTATTTTTTTAAATTTATTTATTTATTTAATTATTTTATTTGTATTTTATTTGTTTTATTTTTTTATTTTTTTATTTTTTTATTTATTTTATTTTGTAATGAATTATAGTTACTTGTTACTTTACCAAAAAAAGTAAATTAATTACTAGCAGAATTACTCTTTCATTGCTAGGGAAAGTAATTTATACCTTACTTAAAAAAAAGCTTCAAATATCTTACGTTTGTGTCTCAATTGTTTGTGCTTTTAAAAGGCGGGGCCTGTTTTTTGTTAGCTTTAACAGTTAGCAGCGGCAGTGTATCGGCTCTGACGCCAGCTCTTTGGAATCTTTTCACCGGATTGTTTTACCTCTGGTTAATAAAGAGACTCAATGGCTGTCATGTCTTCTTGTCAACAAACGGGGTATTGTTTGGACGGCAAGTAATTAAACAAAGGCTCCTAATTGGTCTGCTGATGTATGCAATAACATAGTGTGTCATTTATCTACCTGTTATTTTGTATAAATTATGGGGGACAAACTGTAAAAAATGGATTACTAATCTACTTGTTCATTTACTGTTAATATCTGCTTATTTTATGTTTTAACATGTTCTATCTACACTTCTGTTAAAATGTAATAATCACTTATTCTTCTCTTCTTTGATACTTTACATTAGTTTTGGATGATACATCAAATTTGGGTATCGATCCGATACCAAGTAGTTACAGGATCATGCATTGGTCACATTCAAAGTCCTCATTAGTCTAGGGATGTATTTACTGACTTTATAAACATGATATGAATTTAAAAAAAGGAAAAAAGATTTTGTGACAATACTTGGTATCATTACAGTGGATGTCAGGTGTAGATTCACCCATGGCATTTGTTTACATTCAGGGGTGCTAGCTTGCTGTTAGCAGTGAGAAATTGTATCCTCCTACGGTGTGTAGTGAAGCATGTTTAGCTATTCCTCGCCCTGCAGTGATAATGTTACTTGTAAGAAACGTATTTTTTTGTCGCCATTGAGGTGAAGATTAGTGATTTAGAAGTAGCTAAAACACTGTGGATGGATGTTAGCCGCTAGCTAGCTAGCCATGTCTTAAAGCACCTCTTCCTGATGGTGTTTCAGTGTTTTTTGAGGGTGTTTCAGTGTGATTTGTATTTTTTTTTTTTATTGGATTTATTTATTTATTTTTTAGTCATAAAAAAATACAATCATGTGTGCTTACGGACTGTATCCCTGCAGACTGTATTGATCTATATTGATATATAATGTAGGAACCAGAAATATTAATAACAGAAAGAAACAACCCTTTTGTGCGAATGAGTGTGAATGAGTGTAAATGGGGGAGGGAGGTTTTTTGGGTTTGTGCACTAATTGTAAGTGCATCTTGTTATCTTGTTTTTTATGTTGATTTAATTAATTAATTTATTTATTTTTTAAATTCTTGTGCGGCCCGGTACCAATCGATCCACGGACCGGTACCGGGCCACGGCCCGGTGGTTGGGGACCACTGCTGTACAACCCTACATTGCACACAGGAAAACACCAAAAACTGTGTGATGTGACAGGTGGTGACAGTACTCTGAGACAAGAGCTAAAGTGATGCATGCTGGGGTTTGAATTAATATCCCACAATTGCCAGAACGACTTTTTACCATCAGTATCGGCTGCTGAGTTTCATTTTTCAATGTTTTCTGCTGGTGGTGTGCCTCCGCATTTTGTCAATGAGAAAAAATGTGCCTTGGCTCGAAAAAAAGGTTGAAAAACGTTGAATTAGATTACCAGTGAAAGTTATGATATAGTGGTGTTATTTGGAAGTCTGGTATGGACACTGATGAATGCACTGAATGGAATGTGTGTGTAGAGGGGCGGGGCCATGGAGAATGCATGAAGAACACAAGAATAGGTTCACTGTGTGGAATGCATGATTGACTGAAAGAAAAATGAATGCTTCTCCTCTGACACTCATGTCACATGGATTATTTCATAGTCCATTGTGAAGACATGAATAACGACTGTACTCATGTCCCATTGATTATTGCACAGTCCATTGTGAAGACATGGTAAATGGGTTATACTTGTATAGCGCTTTTCTACTTTCAAGGTATTCAAAGCGCTTTGACACTATTTCCACATTCACCCATTTACACACACACATTCACACACTAATGGCGGGAGCTGCCATGCAAGGCGCTAACCACGAACCATCAGGAGCAAGGGTGAAGTGTCTTGCTCAAGGACACAACGGACGTGACTAGGTTGGTAGAAGCTGGGGATCTAACCAGGAACCCTCAGGTTGCTGGCACGGCCACTCTCCCAACAGCGCCACGCCGTCCCCTAACACATGAATAACAACTGTACTCATGTCCCATTGATTATTGTACAGTCCATTGTGAAGACATGAATAACAACTGTACTTATGTCACATTGATTATTTCATAATCCATTGTGAAGACATGAATAACAACTGTACTCATGTCACATGGATTATTGCACAGTTCATTGTGAAGACATGAATAACAACTGTACTCATGTCACATGGATTATTGCACAGTCCATTGTGAAGACATGAACACAACTGTACTCATGTCCCATGGATTATTGCACAGTCCATTGTGAAGACATGAATAACAACTGTACTCATGTCACATGGATTATTGCACAGTCCATTGTGAAGACATGAACACAACTGTACTCATGTCCCATGGATTATTGCACAGTCCATTGTGAAGACATGAATAACAACTGTACTCATGTCCCATGGATTATTGCACAGTCCATTGTGAAGACATGAATAACAACTGTACTCATGTCACATGGATTATTGCACAGTCCATTGTGAAGACATGAACACAACTGTACTCATGTCCCATGGATTATTGCACAGTCCATTGTGAAGACATGAATAACAACTGTACTCATGTCGCATTGATTATTTCATAGTCCATTGTGAAGACATGAACACACAACTGTACTTATGTCACATTGATTATTGCACAGTCCATTGTGAAGACATGAACACAACTGTACTCATGTCCCATGGATTATTGCACAGTCCATTGTGAAGACATGAATAACAACTGTACTCATGTCACATGGATTATTGCACAGTCCATTGTGAAGACATGAACACAACTGTACTCATGTCCCATGGATTATTGCACAGTCCATTGTGAAGACATGAATAACAACTGTACTCATGTCGCATTGATTATTTCATAGTCCATTGTGAAGACATGAACACACAACTGTACTTATGTCACATTGATTATTGCACAGTCCATTGTGAAGACATGAACACAACTGTACTCATGTCACATTGATTATTGCACAGTCCATTGTGAAAACATGAATAACAACTGTACTCATGTCACATGGATTATTGCACAGTCCATTGTGAAGACATGAATAACAACTGTACTCATGTCACATGGATTATTGCAAAATCCATTGTGAAGACATGAATAACAACTGTACTCATGTCACATGGATTATTGCACAGTCCATTGTGAAGACATGAATAACAACTGTACTCATGTCACATGGATTATTGCAAAATCCATTGTGAAGACATGAACACAACTGTACTCATGTCCCATGGATTATTGCACAGTCCATTGTGAAGACATGAATAACAACTGTACTCATGTCGCATTGATTATTTCATAGTCCATTGTGAAGACATGAACACACAACTGTACTTATGTCACATTGATTATTGCACAGTCCATTGTGAAGACATGAACACAACTGTACTCATGTCACATTGATTATTGCACAGTCCATTGTGAAAACATGAATCCCACCTTCTACCTTCCTAGTTACGTCCGTTGTGTCCTTGGGCAAGACACTTCACCCTTTGCCTCTGATGGCTGCTGGTTAGCGCCTTGCATGGCAGCTCCCGCCATCAGTGTGTGAATGTGTGTGTGAATGGGTGAATGTGGAAATAGTGTCAAAGCGCTTTGAGTACCTTGAAGGTAGAAAAGCGCTATACAAGTACAACCCATTTAACCCATTTAACTGTACTCATGTCACATGGATTATTGCACAGTCCATTGTGAAGACATGAATAACAACTGTACTCATGTCACATGGATTATTGCACAGTCCATTGTGAAGACATGAATAACAACTGTACTCATGTCACATTGATTATTGCACAGTCCATTGTGAAGACATGAACACACAACTGTGTGACAATCCCCTGGGCGGGGTCAAACACAACAAGGGTGCATGGGTGTGTAGTTTTTACGACGGTATGTGACTTTTTGTCTAGTTTTTTGACACTAGTGGGCCACAGGTTAACTTCCTTGCCCACATTTCTTAGCGGGGCCTCCTCAAACAAGAACAGCCATGCGTGGCAGATAACCTGCAGATAACAGCTGATCAATTACAGGCAGCGTTGGTGTCTGTCTGCAGGCTGACATCGAACCTTATCATCATGGCAGCTCAATAGTCTGTTCAGAATTTAATCAATCAATAACGGAGCAGCATCTCCTCATCTGTGTCTCACTAGTGCAACAACAACGCCCAAAATGTGTCCCGTGAAAAACCGTCGGAGCGGAACTCTCTAACAACTAAAGCTCCTTGGGTGAATAATGGAAACTCACTACACCGGTATGTTTTAGTGCTTTCATGGCGAGTTTACTGACATATATAAGTAAGAACTTTACACTACTTTATATTAGAAATGGCAACAGCGGAGGATGAATGTCCCATAACAAGAAGACAGAGAAAAAGAAGGAGCTTATCCACTACGGTGTCGGCACGGACTACAATGTTGGAAGCGAGGAATTTTTCAGGACTGATGCAGATCCCAAATACACATCAGCAGGTACCAGAAGGTAAGAACAATTGCTTTTGCATAATATTGCGAAACAAAACGCCAGATAATATGTCTAACCTTATACACACACCATAATAATACTCCTATGTTGAAGCACAGTACGTCTGACTATGGTAGCCGTAATGCTCCGACAATCCATCAAGCGGTGCGGCTTCATAATTTTCCAAAGTCGTACCAAAATATTTTGACAGATTTTTGAGCGCCGTGTGTAATGTTCTATATTCTCGATGGAACATATAAAATGTTGTTGTTGTTTACCTGAGTCATATTGCAGTCTGCACGCATCTCTTATGTGTGACTGCCATCTACTGGCCACACCATGTACCAAATAAAATTGCTTCGAGGTCGGTAAGCAAAACCAAAATGATGCCGTACATTTGGCGCACCGGGTTATTAGGCGCACTGTTGATTTTTGAGGGGGGAAAAAAAGGATTTTAAGTGTGCCTTATAGTCCGAAAAATACAGTATATGTTTGGACTGATGACAGCATTGAAGCCCAATTCTTCTTGTATCAGCTTTTCCAAGATGTCCCAGGTTCCAAACCAAAGGCCGCGAGCTGAGCCAGGACAGGTGGTGCACTTTCAAACGCACTTCTGACTCCAACTTAAGTATCTCAAAAAATAGATGTATTTGCAAAAAGGTCTTCTTTCCACGGTGAACAAAATTGAGTTGAACTGCATACAAAGCTATAAACAGAAAACTAAGGCTCGAGTGTTACGTTAGAAGTGGTCAAAAACTGTTTTCACCGCCAGTCTCTCAACCTGACAATTGTCCAATCAGTTCCACCTGTGCACCTATATGCTCTCACACAGGTGCTGAAAATGACACACAATGTCAATGACGCTTTATAATTCAATAAATTAACTTGCAATATATCAAAACATATTTTCATGGCAATTACCAAAAAATATTTAACTTAATAATATATGCAGTACTAGAAAAGTATAAATAACACAACAATGGGTACCACAACCATAATGAGCAAAATGAAAATGCAGTAGCGCAGTAGGCCCAAGTATTCATCAGGCACCACCACAATGACCAACACCAAAGTGCAGTAGCGCAGTAGGCCAAAGCCATCTTTCAACCATAATAATATATACAGGACTAGAGAAATATAAATAACACAAAAATGGGTACCACACTTCTGTTTTGTATCTGGACTATGTTGCCATGGATTGTTGAAATGAGTTCACGTTCATGCGCAATCATTCCTTAAATCTAATGGCCCCAACTTATGAGACTGATTTATTATCAGATTTTACGAAATCTGTTTTAATTACCGGAAAATAAGCCACTATTTTTTTTCCTAGGCTTTGAACCCCATGGCTTGTAAAATCGGTGCGGTAATTTACAGATTTAGCAAATATTTTTCATAAAACACATGCAAATACACTCAAATGGTGCGTTATTGTTTGTGCTATGGCGCCATCTTTCGGTGAATGCCTTCAAGTGTTTCCTGCCGTTTAAAGCTTTGAACCGTAAGTAGAAGTGCCATTCTGTCTTTTCGTCGTCAATAGCATATAGATTCTCCATTCATCAATCCAAGCAACGTTTGCAAGATTTACAATGTAACTAAAACAATTCAGATTTACTAAACTGTCCCATGTGTGATGTCTGTAGGGGTGTTTTCATGCATATTTGTACGTGCATTGTGATATAATCAAGCTAGTGTCATTAGCATTAGTTAATATGTTAACACGTTTACGAGTGTGTGTGTTAGTATTATTAACTTACAATGGCATTATTTTTGTATTGTTTCAGTTTTCACAAATTCCTTTAGCTGACGATGACTTCTGTTTTGTTTGATCAGCCGTTTTATTGCCGTTTTACAGACACCATTTGGAAAGAATTAAGGTATAAATATAAACATTTACAAAATATTTCTGTGTAAATATCTCATTTCACAACATATATATATCTGCGGCTTATAGTCCAGTGCGGCTAATATATGGAAATAAGTAATTCATACTCAAATTATAGGGTGCGGTTTATAAATCGGTGCGCTCTATAGTCTGGGAAGTACGGCGTTCATTGAGAAGTTAGCACTTTTGTTTCGTATGGAGCACAAAATTCCTCTGTTTCTGTGTGTAGCATCACATTATACAAATGGACCTACGATAAAACAGCAGTATTTTCTAGCATTTGCAAAGTTAGGGGTGCTCCAAACAATCGATTCACTTCCAAATCACAATTTTCAATTATTCTGATTGCAAATTGATTCATATTTTTCAAAAATCTTTTATAAAATATATTTTTTAAATAAAATAAAATATATTGTTGTATACATGTTTTCAAAATTACATACACACTGGACAAGTTGCCACCTATTTTTCAAAAATATATTTTTCAAAAATATGTTTTTCAAAAATATATTTTTTTAAAGTATATTTTTCAAAAATATATTTTTTTAAAGTATATTTTTCAAAAATATATTTTAGAAAAATACATTTTGTGACCTGTTTTAAAAGGTTTTATCATAATTTGTAAACCATATCTTAATATGGGGACGGCGTTGCTCAGTTAGTAAAGCAGCCGTGCCAGCAACCTGAGGGTTCCCCAGCTTCTGCCATCCTCGCCACGTCCGTTCAATCAATCAAGCAATCAAAGAGCAAGAGACTTCACCCTTGCTCCTGATGGGTCATGGTCAGTGCCTTGTGAATGTGTGTGTGAATGAGTGAATGTGGAAATAGTGTCAAAGCGCTTTGGAGTACCTTGAAGGTAGAAAAGCACTCTACAAGTATAACCCATTCACCATATGGGTTTGAGGTTGAGAATTGAGAATCAAATCGTCACCCCAAGAAATAGATTTTGAATGAAATAATTCCCATTCCTATAAAAAAAAAAAAGTCTACTTTGTACATTTTACTTCACCCCCACGGCATGATGGACAGCGGAGCGGCACCCCCTGGTGGTTGCAGCTTTGGCCCGGATGCAAGTCTCGGGTTTTGTGTGTCGTAATTTGCGCTCAAATGTGCTTATGCTGCTTGAGGTTTTTTTCTGGTCCCAAACTGAGCTCCTATGTGGCGGGAGCTCAGTTTGGGACCAGAAAAAAACCTCAAGCAGCATAAGCCCATTTGAGCGCAAATTACGACACACAAAACCCGAGACTTGCATCCGGGCCAAAGCTGCAACACATAGGAGCTCAGTTTGGGAGCTTCTCTTTGCTCCCCCTTCCGCCATGTTTACCTTTCCTTCCTACCCCTTTAAAGGGCACCGCTAGGTTGTTACCCATCAGACTTCCTGTTCTGTCTACTCTTGTTCATGGACGGTTGCGGCTCTGTGTAAACGGCACCGAAAGGGTTGCAACAAGTCAGACGTACACGGTCCTCTAGTCCAGTGGTCCCCAACCACCGGGCCGCAGCCCGGTACCGGTCCGTGGACCGATTGGTGCCGGGCCGCGGCCGCGGCCGCACAAGAAGTTAAAAATAAATAAATAAATAAAAATTGTTTTTTTTTTAAAAATTAAATCAACATAAAAAACACAATATATACATTATATATCAATACAAATCAATACAATCTGCAGGGATACAGTGATACAGTCCGTAAGCACACATGATTGTATTTCTTTATGACAAAAAAAAAAAAAATAAAAATAAAAATTTTTTTACCACCCCCGGTTCGTGGGACAAATTTTCAAGCATTGACCGGTCCGCAAGTACAAAAAGGTTGGGGACCACTGCTCTAGTCCATGGCTAATTGGTTTCCTGTCCTGGCAAGTTGATAATACTGTCATACGGGCAACATCCCACCTTTGTTGTGGTGTGGCTACTAAGTCTAAAGGTGGACTTCATCCCCCAATCTGTGCCAGAGCCTCTTATACGGACCAACAGTGAGGCAACTTTGGTGTAAAAATATCTCACTTTGCTGGGTACTAGTGTTGTCCCTATACCAATATTTTGGTACCTTTACCAAAATTTCAGTACATTTCTAAATAAAGGGGACTACTAAAAATGTAATTATTGTCTTTATTTTAACAAAAAATCTTAGAGTACATTAAACATGGTTATTATTGCAATTTAGTCCTTAAATAAAATAGTGAACATACTAGACAACTTGTCTTTTAGTAGTAAGTAAACAAACAAAGACTCCTAATTAGTCTGCTGACGTATGCAGTAACATATTGTGTCATTCATCTACCTATTATTTTGTCTACATTATGAGGGACAAACTGTAAAAATTGATTATCAACCTACTTGTTCATTTACTGTTAATATCTGCTTATTTTGTCTTTTAACATGTTCTATCTACACTTCTGTTAAAATGTAATAATCACTTATTCTTCTCTTCTTTGATACTTTACATTAGTTTTGGATGATACCACACATTTAGGTATCAATCTGATACCAAGTAGTTACAGGATCATACATTAGTCATAATTAAAGTCCTCATGTGTCCAGGGACGTATTCCCTGGCTTTATAAACATAGTATAATTTTTTTTAAACAAAAGAAGATTTTGTGATGCTAAAAATGATCGATGTAATCATAGTAGCATCGACTAGCTACGCTCCTGTACTTGGTATCATTACAGTGGATGTCAGGAGATCCACCAATGCCGTTTGTTTACATTGTGACACTGGTGAGCTACGGTGTGTAGTAAAGCATGTTTAGCTATTCCTCGTCCTGCAGTGATAATGATACTTGGAGGCCAGGATTAGTGATTTAGAAGTAGCTAAAACACTGCCGACTGTGAATGGATGTTAGCTGCTAGCTAGCTAGCCATGTCTTAAAGCACCTCTTTCTGAGGGTGTTTCAGTGTTATAACTTCACCTTTATCTTTACTTTTTACACCAAAATGCGTCCATTCTCCCTTTTCTGTCTACACACTGTGTCTGCTTGTAAGTACTCTGTGTGTCCGCGCTGCCGAACATGCTTCTCTGCTCATAAAACCAGCAATGTCACGACGTGACGACGACAGGAGGGGGTGGTAGACCGGTTCTTTTTAGAGGCAGTATAATACCGAATATGATTCATTAGTATACCGTACAACCCTACTGACTACCACATAAAAGACACAGATAGGAGAATAATGTAGATGTAAAAAAAGAGGCTTTAACAGTAACTGACTGACCTTGTCAATGAAAGAAGCAAAACGGTTGTTGAGGGTCTTGATCTGCTCCTTCTCCTGGATGCGGACCGCCTGGATGGTGGGGTCAAAGTCCAGGTTCAAGGGAGCCAGCAGGCTCTTGTTCACAGTCACTGTCGTGATGGGAGCCACCACCTCCTGGGCCATGCCACACCCCATGCCTCCACCAAAGCCCACAAAGCCAAACTCTAACCCCCCGGCCCTTTGGGCTGACCCCCCGGCGACATACCCACCGGCTACCTTGAACCCCCCTGCGCCGACCGCGGCGCCGCTGCTGCCTATCCCGCCGTAAGAGCTGCGGACGGCGCAGCTCTGCCGGGCGCCGCCCACACCTCGGCCGCCGTAGCCGGAGAAGGAACGGCTACTGAAGCCCTGGCCTGGGCCCCTGGATGAGGACACGGTGGATAAGGTGGTGGTCTTCAAAGCTCGGACAGACATGGTGGCAGCGAGGAGCAGGTTCTGAGACTCAACTGAGGGTTGTGGAGTCCGGCAGATAGACCATCCCCGGGTGTTTGCTGCTATTTATCTGAACATGGGAGGGTCCTTTCTTGTCCGTGATTGGTCGCTGTCCTCAACACAAGGGGGTATGGCATGTGGTTTAGGGATGGGTGGTGGTGTCAGTTGCACATTTACAGCATATCAAGAATTAATCAAGATTTTCTCTGCGGACTACCAAATGACACCTGGCTACGGCTAAACAAACAAACATATGTGTATACTCTTAACTTCATTATTGGCAGGTCCCCCTCGACAACCCAAACAGGGACAAGAGGTAAAAAAAATGGATGGCTGGATGTGATGGCTGATGAGTGTATTTGAATTCAAGTTAAAGTTAAAGTACCAATGATAGTCACACACACACACTAGGTGTGGCGAAATTATTCTCTGCATTTGACCCTTGATCACCCCCTGGGAGGTGAGGGGAGCAGTGAGCAGCAGCGGTGGCTGCGCCCGGGAATAATTTTTGATGATTTAACCCCCAATTCCAACCCTTGATGCTGAGTGCCATGCAGGGAGGTAACGGCTCCCATTTTTATAGTCTTTGGTATGACTCTGTCGGGGTTTGAACTCACGACCTACCCATCTCAGGGCGGACACTCTAACCACTAGTAACACTGAGCAGGTTATTGCGGGTAATTGCACAACTGGGAGTGGTCCAGTTTCTGTACAAATTCATGCACCTTGACGATATTTCAATGAAAAACTGAAAAACTGGGTGTAATATGCAATTATTTTTTATTTTTTATAGGGTTGCAAATGAGCCTGTGGTTAGAAGTCTTCTGTACTTTGACATGGCTTTACCTATGTTTCATTGTACTGTCCCTTGTCAAATAAATACATAACAGACTGACTGTACGGAACTCTCTAATAACTAAAGTTCCTTGGGTGAATAATGTGTAGTCACTACACCGGTATGTTTTAGTGCTTTCATGGCAAGTTGACTGTCAGATATAAGTAAGAACTTTACACTACTTTATATTAGAAATGGCAACAGTGGAGGATGGATGTCCCATAACAAGAAGATAGAGAAAAAGAAGAAGCTTACACTTCAGTGTCGGCACGGACTACAATGGCGGACATGCGCAAAGTGTAAGCTTCTTCTTGTTATGGGACATTCATCCTCGGCGGTTGCCATTTGTAATATAAAGTAGTGTAAAGTTCTTACTTATATTTGTCAGTAAACTCGCCATGAAAGCACTAAAACATACCGGTGTAGTGAGTTTACATTATTCACCCAAGGAATTTTAGTTATTAGAGAGTTCCATACAGTCAGTCTTTTATGTATTTATTTGACAAGGGACAGTACAATGAAACATAGGTAAAGCCATGTCAAAGTACAGAAGACTTCTAGCCACGGGCTCATTTGCAACCCTCGTCCCTGGTTAGGCTTTTAAAGAAAAGTTGAGAAAAGTGGAAAAACACATTCAAAATAATTTCATATTACACCCAGTTCTGTTTTCCGTTGACAAACAAACTATTGCCAAGTTGACATTGGTATATCCTCCATGGCAAATATTCCATCTGAAGTCCAACCTTAGCAATAACGAGGAGATGTGAGGATTTACAGCCTCATCCACTTTGCCACACTTCTCACAGGAGTGACATATTGCGAGTCAAATTATGTTCGCCCTCTGTGATGTGCTCCCCAACCCCCGGCTCGCGGCCATCGACCGTACATGTCTCAGAAATGTGACGAAAGAGTTTTTATCGACCGAGTTTCTCTGCCCGCGCGATAAAAATCCACATTAAAAAGCTTTTACAGGCGGCACATTGCAAGGAGCCAGTGACATTCCTTCTTTATCAGGCGAGTGCAGAACAAACAACGTTCTTTTTTTCCCCCTCGGCCCACCTTCGGTCTTCAACATCCTACACATAACATCCAACACAAGGAGAGGTTGTGATCTACCGGAACTAAATGTCAACATGCCGGAAAGTTAAACTCGTTATTCACTCACAGCCACTTCGGAACCTTAAATTCTCCACCTTTGCATTATTCTTTCTCCTGGAGGAAAGGGGGCGGAGATGCCGAGGCTCTGATGGCGAGTCTATTAGGAGGACGCTTGGTATGAAGTTGTGAAGTGCAACGCCGTGTGAGGAATGTGCTGAATGGCACACATACATGCGACAAAGTCAAAGAGGACAAGATGAGCAAGAAGCTATAAGAAGAAGTTAAAGGGGAATTGCATTTTTTGGGGGGGAATTTTGCCGAGAAGGTTTACCGTATTTTAAGTTTAAGTACCAATGATTGTCACACACACACACGAGGTGTGGCGAAATTATTCTCTGCATTTGACCCTTCACTCTTGATCACCCCCTGGGAGGTGAGGGGAGCAGTGAGCAGCAGCGGTGGCCGCGCCTGGGAATCATTGTTTGGTGATTTAACCCCCAATTCCAACCCTTGATGCTGAGTGCCAAGCAGGCAGGAAATGGCTCCCATTTTCATAGTCTTGACTCGGCCAGGGTTTGAACTCACGACCTACCGATCTCAGGGCTGACACTCTAACCACTAGGCCGTTTTCGGACTATAATCCTTTCATTTTCATGCTCTGCCCCCCTTTCCTTCGTGGATGGGGGGGGGGGGGGGCGCACAGGTCCGGTGGCCACGGATGAAGCGCTGGCTGTCCAGGGTCGGGACCCAGGGTGGACCACTCGTCTGTGCATCAGTTGGGGACGTCTCTGCGCTGCTGACCTGTCTCCACTCGGGATGGTCTCCTGCTGGCCCCACTATGGACTGGACTCTCACAATATTATGCTAGATCCACTCGACGTCCATTGCACCGGTCGCCCAGGGGGGTCCCCACATCTGCGGTCCCCTCCACGGTTTCTCATTGTCATCCCATTGGGTTGAGTTTTTTCTTGCCCTGATGTGGGATCTGAGCCGAGGATGTCGTTGTGGCTTGTGCAGCCCTTTGAGACACTCGTGATTTAGGGCTAAATAAGTAAACATTGATTAAATGATTTTCTCAAAACTCGACAGTGCGCCTTATGTACGGAATAATTCTGGTTGTGCTTACCGACCTTGAAGCAATTTTATTTGGTACATGGTGTAATGATAAGTGTGACCAGTAGATGCCGGTCACACGTACACTATATTGCCAAAAGTATTTTGGCCACCTGCCTTTACTCACATATGAACTTGAAGTGCCATCCCATGGAATTGTCCAAAATGTTTTGGTGTCCTGGAGCATTCAAAGTTCCTTTCACTGGAACTAAGGGGCCAAGCCCAACTCCTGAAAAACCAACCCCACACCATAATTCCTCCTCCACCAAATTTCACACTCGGCACAATGCAGTCCGAAATGTAGCGTTCTCCTGGCAACCTCCAAACCCAGACTGGTCCATCAGATTGCCAGATGGAAAAGCGTGACTCCTCAGTCCAGAGAAGGCGTCTCCACTGCTCTAGAGTCCAGTGGCGACGTGCTTTACACCACTGCATCCCACGCTTTGCATTGGACTTGGTGATGTATGGCTTAGATGCAGCTGCTGGGCCATGGAAACCCATTCCATGAAGCTCTCTGCGTACTGTACGTGGGCTAATTGGAAGGTCGCATGAAGTTTGGAGCTCTGTAGCAACTGACTGTGCAGAAAGTCTTTGCACTATGCTGACCCCTCTCTGTCAGTTTACGTGGCCTACCACTTGGTGGCTGAGTTGCTGTTGTTCCCAAACTCTTTACTTTTCTTATAATAAAGTTGACTTTGGAATATTTAGGAGCGAGGAAATTTCACGACTGGATTTGTTGCACAGGTGGCATCCTATGACAGTTCCACGCTGGAAATCCCTGAGAGTGACCCATTCTTTCACAAATGTTTGTAGAAACAGTCACCATGCCTGAGTGCTTGATTTTATACACCGGGCCAAGTGATTAGGACACCTGATTCTCATCATTTGGATGGGTGGCCAAATACTTTTGACAATATAGTATAAGAGATACGTGTAGACTGCCATATGACGCCAGTGAACAACACCAAAACTTTAAATGTTCCATTGAGAATATAGAACATTACACATTACACAAAAATCTGTCAAAATGTTTTAGTATGACTTTGAAGCCGCACCGCTTGTCGGATTGTCGGCGCATTACGGCCACCGTAGTCAGAAGTACGAGTATTACTATGGTGTGTGTATAAGGACCGCACAATGGCACCCATCAGCAGACATATTATCTTGTGGGTTTTTTCGCAATATTATGCAAAAGCAACTTTTCTTATCTTCTGGTACCTGCTGATCTGTATTTGAGATCTGCATAAGTCCTGAAAATTTGCGCACGTCCGCCATTGTAGTCCGTGCGACACCGTAGTGGATAAGCTTCTTCTTTTTCTCTATCTTCTTGTTATGGGACATTCATCCTCCGCTGTTGCCATTTCTAATATAAAGTAGTGTACAGTTCTTACTTATATCTGTCAGTAAACTCACCATGAAAGCACTAAAACAGTGAGTTTAACGGTGCAGTGAGTTAACATTATTCACCTTAGGAAATTTAGTTATTAGAGAGTTCCGCTCGGACGTCTTTTCACGGGACACATTTCCTGTATTGTTGTTGCACTAGTGAACCATGGATGAGGAGATGCTGCTCCGTTATTGATTGAAGTAAAGTCTGAATGTCATTAAAACAGTTAGTGCCATCTTTTGAGTTTGTAATGCACAACACTGTGATAGGACACCAATATGTACTGAGTAAAAAACATGAACAATCATATTACAGTATCTGTGAAGTATTATTTCATGTTATTTCAGCTAGCCAGACAGTGTGTGTACTGTAGTCGTAATAACACTCATGACATGCTGCATGCATCATCATCAATATTATAGTGACTCACTCCATGGACAGTTGACATTTTTTTCCAGTTGATTTTGGGTAAGCACTCCATTTATGTCGGCAAAACTTGACTGCAAATTCTTCATTTACAGCGTCGTAGTCACGCCGACCTCACTCTCTCGGCTTGCGTCTGCTCCAACATCTCACCCTCTTCTCGTGCTCGATTCTTAGTAGTTCATCCTCCGTATATTCAGCTTCAAAAAGATAGGGTTGTTATTCCTCATTTTTCCAAAAATTGTTGTCTTCATTGTCTGTTACCAAGTCTGCAGTGTTTACAACACACACTCGTGTTTGTTTCCGGGAGTAGGAACACACATTTGTTGATGGAAGTTAAAACTGTGCTGAAAAAAATGGGGAAAAATGACAAAAATACAGTAAATATTGTACATAATACATATTGTTATGAAGGTGTCTGTTACTACATTATATATATATACTTGCAGTGTGTATATTGTGTATATTACATATTTTTATGAAGGTGTCTGTTACTACATTATACTGTATATATACTTGCAGTGTGTATTTTGTACATATTACATATTGTTATGAAGGTGTTTGTTAGTACATTATATATATATACTTGCAGTGTGTATATTGTACATATTACATATTGTTAAAAGGGTGTCTGTTGCTACATTATATATATATATACATACACATGTATATATATATATATATATATATATATATATATATATATATATATATATATATATATATATATATATATATATATATATATATATATATATATATATATATATATATATATATATATATATATATATATACTTGCAGTGTGTATATTGTACATATTACATATTGTTATGAAGGTGTCTGTTACTACATTATATATATACTTGCAGTGTGTATATTGTACATATTACATATTGTTATGAAGGTGTCTGTTACTACATTATATATATACTTGCAGTGTATATTGTACATATTACATATTGTTATGAAGGTGTCTGTTACTACATTATATATATACTTGCAGTGTATATTGTACATATTACATATTGTTATGAACAGTGTTGGGTTAGTTACTGAAAACCAGTAATGAGTTATAGTTACTAGTTACTTCATTTCAAAAGTAACTCAGTTACTAACTCAGTTACTTACACCAAAAAGTAATGTGTTACTTTGAAAAGTAACTATTTAGTTACTTCTTTTTTTTTAAAAGCTCCCATTAATGCCGTTTAGCCTTCGTTTCAGTACAGTTATTGCACTGGAGAATAATACAATGTGTTGATCAACTTGACATGCATTTGCATCACTGAACTCTGCTAAGCAATGTGCTCTACAGACAACACACAAAGACAAATATATGTTTCAAAGGCCAATTTGTTTCTGGCCAGAAAATATTGACAAAACTATTTTAAATAGCTGCAACATAATGGCACTTTAACTTGAACTTGAAGTAGATAGGATCTTTGATCCAAGACACAACTTACATTTAACTAAAATTGTATTTTCTTTGTGCTCGACAAAAGAAAAGTATTGAGAATTTCTCCTTGTTAAAAAAATCGACTCTTGGCTTCGCCTTGATGTCTTGTTAGTTGTTATGATAGTAGCGTTTATATGTGTGTGTGTGTGTGTGTGTGTGTGTGTGTGTGTGTGTGTGTGTGTGTGTGTGTGTGTGTGTGTGTGTGTGTGTGTGTGTGTGTGTGTGTGTGTGTGTGTGTGTGCTGTGTGTGTGTGTGTGTGTGTGTGTGTGTGCGTGTGTGTGTGTGTGTGTGGCCCTTTAAGATATGACAGCATGTGGGTGAGGGACGTCAGTGAGTGAGTGGGCGAGAGAAGTGAGGGACCGGCGACAGTGAGTGCTTGCAGGTGCTCTCTCTAGCTTGCTGGATGGCTGCGTCCGGGTAAAGTGAAGGTTGTTAGCCCCGAAGGAACGTCTCCCCTGCGCCCAAAGCACGTACGCCTCTTATTTTCCACCGCAGCGCTGCCAAAAAACACACTCAGATCTTCAGTTTCTAGCCGATACTACATAAAAAATAACGTAAAATAACGCAGTAACGCATCATGTAGTAATGGTAACTGAGTTACTGAATATAAGAAATAACGCGTTAGATTACTAGTTACCGCCGAAACCGCGTTACTTTGTAACGCGTTAGTCCCAACACTGGTTATGAAGGTGTCTGTTACTACGTTATATACATACTTGCAGTGTGTATATTGTACATAATACATATTGTTATGAAGGTGTCTGTTACTACATTATATATATACTTGCAGTGTGTATATTGTACATTGATTGATTGAGACTTTTATTAGTAGGTTGCGCAGTGAAGTACATATTCCGTACAATTGACCACTAAATGGTAACACCCGAATAAGTTTTTCAACTTGTTTAAGTCGGGGTCCACTTAAATTGATTCATGATACAGATATATACTATCATATATACCAGTGGTCCCCAACCTTTTTGTAGCTGCGGCCCGGTCAACGCTTGATAATTTGTCCCGCGGCCCGGCGGGGGGGGGGGGGGGGGGGGTTTATTTTATTTTATTTTTTTTGTCATGAAAAAATTAAAATAATAAACGTGAATCCACTGTGCACTCATATGGACCTTTATTAGCACATTGCGCCAACAACATAACATGAGTATAACATCAAAGTCTCTGCAGGTAACTTCCTCTCTGCCCATTACATAAATAAAAAAATGACGTGAAAAAATATATAAATGACAAGAACCAGCAATTCCATACTACTGTCATTATGAATGTTATTTTTCAACAGTTGAAATAAAGTTGTCAGTTTGAACCGTCAGATAAGCCTCCTGCATGTTTGTGTGCCCGAGTCGAATCACAAGCTCCTCCTCTCCCTCACCTCCCTCTGCCCAAACGCGCGCTGATTTTCGTTGCTATGGTAACGTTTACATGCCTTCAAAATAAGATGCAGATACTACATTAAAAACGAATATAAAGTGCATGAGATTTTTAACTCACCGTAACGCAAAATCAATGGGAGCCCTGAGCTTGTTTCCCTGCAACGAGACGGTCCCAACTGGGGGTAATGGGAGATCTCGGGGTATTCTGCCATGACTTTAATCCAGAAAACAGGTAGAGTTTGTGTCTGAAATACACTTTCAGGCTGCCGTCATTTGCGATCTCCGGCAGTTGATCTTCTTCTTGCACAGACATGCTGGATTCATCTGCTTTGTTGACAAATGGGTCGCGGATCCATTCCTTGGCAGTTCGTGGGTCTTTTGAAGTCGGGAAGTAGCTCTCAAACTCTTTTAAAAGCACAGACAGGTGATCGTGCAGCAGCTTGGTGAATGAAGGCGCAGGCTCAGTCTCACGCAAAAACCCCGCCAATGTTTGAAACATGTCCAATATGCCTCTGTTCACACGCCGTGCCCACAAATCCAGTTTGATTTGAAATGCAGCTACTTTATCTGCCAATTTAAATACAGTTGTCATTTTTCCCTGAAGTGACAGATTGAGTTCATTGAGCAAACTGAATATGTCGCATAAGTAAGCCAGTTTTGCGACCCATTCCTCGTCACTGAAATGTTCTGCCAGCGGTGACTTCTTTTCTGAGAGAAATCTTTGCAGTGGCTCTCGTAATTCAAATACTCTGGCCAGTGATTTCCCACGGGATAACCATCTCATTTCTGTGTATAAGAGAAGGCGTCTGTGCTCCACGTCCATCTCCTCACAAAGCTGCGCAAACAGGCGCGAGTTAACACATTGGCTGACTTTCATTTATAAGGCTCTTTTAGGTCTAATACCTCCATACTTGTGTACTCTGTTACAAAGAAAAAGCAGCTCTTACGCATTACGTTCTAACAATTTGTATGTTTTAACTGTTCCTCATGTACGGACTGAATTTGGCAAAAGAGCTTTTGGCATTGCTGCCCCTATGGCATGGAATGAATTGCAGACGAAACTGAAACTTAGAGAACTACTTCCATTTGGAGCCTTCCGTTCTGTCCTGAGGGACAAACAGCGAGAGACATTTGCACAGTGCCTGTGTTTTTAAAGATGTAAATCTCTGTTGTTTTACACTTCTCTTATGTATTTTAAAATGTATGTCTTAATGTATTTATTTTGAAACTGCTCTGTGACATGTGCTGTTGACCTCTTGGCCAGGTCACCCTTGTGAAAGAGATCTTGATCTCAATGGGTTTTCTTATCTGGTTAAATAAAGGTTCTAAGTGCGTGTGCTTTAATGTGGTTAATAACTTTAACCACATCATTCAATACGATGTTTAATTCCGGTGGCATTTTTCGGCTTGCAAGCATTTCCCTGTGAATGATACAATGCGTGGATTTACACTCAGGTGCAACCTCCTTAATCCGAGTAGTTAATCCAGACAGGCGTCCAGTCATGGCAGCAGCTCCGTCGGTGCATATGCCGACACAAAAGGATCATTTCACTTTTCCTGACATGTAACCATCCAGCGACTTGAACAGTTCTGCGGCTGTGGTGTTGGTTGGCAACGTTAGTGCACATAACATATCCTAATGCTCATGCACATCCTCCTGATAAATATATTGCACATAAACAAGTAGTATTGCCTTGTTGTCAACATATGTAGATTCGTCAACCTGGAGTGCGTACCACGGTGATTTATCAATCCTCTCTAACAATTGTGTCTCAATGTCTTCGGCTATTTCCTCAATGCGCCGAGTCACCGTGCTAGCCGACAGAGGCACCTGTGATATCTTCTTAACAGCAGCCTCTCCTAAAAGTTGACGGCAAATGTCTTTAGCGGCAGGAAGGATCAATTCTTCACCAATAGTGAATGGCTTTTTAGCCTTAGCAATACGATTAGCCACTAAGTACGATGCTCTCAGTGCATTCTCATTTACTGATGTGGTGTCCCACAGTCATTTCTTCTGTTTTTCATGTTCATGTTTTTTTCTTTCAAAATACTCCAGGGGCTTGTCTTTTAATCCAAGGTGCTTGGTCTCTAAATGGCAAAGCAGTTTTGAAGGCTTCATGGCCTCATTCGAGAGCTGCTCGCCACATATTATGCAGAGCGGGCTCGGTGCGTGGGAATCACCTGTTGCGATAAATCCATATTTGAAGTAGGACTCCTGGTATTGTCTGTTAAAAGCTTTCTTTTTCTTGGAAGTCGTAGGCTGTTCTTCTCTCTCTTCACTGTGCATTTTCCCCTTCACAAAGAAACTTTCCAAAGATGTCTGTTTTTTACTCATTTTTCTAGCTAGGTCAGGGGTCGGCAACCCAAAATGTTGAAAGAGCCACATTGGACCAAAAATACAAAAACAAATCTGTCTGGAGCCGCAACAAATTAGAAGCCATATTACATACAGATAGTGTGTCATGAGATATAAATTGAAATAAGAGGACTTAAAGGAAGCTAAATGAGCTCAAATATAGCTACAAATGAGGCATAATGATGCAATATGTACATATAGCTAGCCTAAATAGCATGTTAGCATCGATTAGCTTGCAGTCATGCAGTGATCAAATATGTCTGATTAGCACTCCACACAAGTCAATAACATCAACAAAACTCACCTTTGTGCATTCATGCACAACGTTAAAGGTTTGGTGGACAAAATGAGACAGAAAAAGTAGTGGCATAAAACACGTCCTAGAAAGTCGGAGAAAGTTACACATGTAAACAAACTAAGGTGAGTTCAAGGACCGCCAAAATTAGTAGGACAAAACCGTGCTCGCGAAATACTCGAATCAGTGAAGCATGTTTAATACAAACAGTGTGATTTATAACAATTAGTGTCATGTTTGTCCTCCTACAGTAACCATACTAAAACAAAAAATATATTTTTTTCCCATCATCTTTTTCCATTTTTCATACATTTTTGAAAAAGCTCCAAAGAGCCACTAGGGCGGCGCTAAAGAGCCGCATGCGGCTCTAGAGCCGCGGGTTGCCGACCCCTGAGCTAGGTTAAATTTTGCCGCTCAAATGACCAAAATATAACCGAGAGAATCCGGTCATTTTTCAAAATAAAATACTAAAAAAAAAATTTAAAAAATCGTTCGGGCTCAGATTATAAATAAAACAGAAATAACTAATTATTTCTTGTTCTTATTTGTAAAAGCTTAGTTTTTTTTTCAATTTTGGCAACTCAAGACGCTATATAATAAAACTACTTGTAGAATGATCAATAATGGATACATCTCAGGGACAATACCTTTATTAAGAGGTCTAAAACAAGGGTGCCCTTTGTCTCCATACTTATTTATTATTGCTATGGAAATATTACCGATTAAAGTTAGATTGTGTGGACCAGCAGCACGCACAATCATGTGTGTTTACGGACTGTATCCCTGCAGACTGTATTGATCTATATTGATATGTGAATGAGTGTAAATGGGAGAGGGAGGTTTTTTGGGTTGGTGCACTAATTGTAAGTGTATCTTGTGTTTGTTATGTTGATTTAATAAAAAAAAAAAACATTTTTAAAAAAATTTAAAAAAAAAATTAAAAAACAATTAATAAAAAATTCTTCTGCGGCCCGGTACCAATCGAGCCCGGTGGTTGGGGACCACTGATATATACTATCATCATAATACAGTCATCACACAAGATAATCACATTGAATTATTTACATTATTTACAATCAGGGGTGTGGAGGGGGGGTTAGGATATGGACATCAAGTAGTGGACATAAAGAGAGAGAGAGAGAGAGAGAGAGAGAGAGAGAGAGAGAGAGAGAGAGAGAGAGAGAGAGAGGGAGAGAGATCAGAAGGCATAAGAAAAAGTATCTGCATTTGATTGTTTACATTTGATTGTTAGCAATCCGGGGAGGGTGTTAGTTTAGGGTTGTAGCTGCCTGGAGGTGAACTTTTAGTGCGGTTTTGAAGGAGGATAGAGATGCCCTTTCTTTTATACCTGTTGGGAGCGCATTCCACATTGATGTGGCATAGAAAGAGAATGAGTTAAGACCTTTGTTAGTTCGGAATTTGGGTTTAACGTGGTTAGTGGAGCTCCCCCTGGTGTTGTGGTTATGGCGGTCATTTACGTTAAGGAAGTAGTTTGACATGTACTTCGGTATCAGGGAAGTGTAGCGGATTTTATAGACTAGGCTCAGTGCAAGTTGTTTAACTCTGTCCTCCACCTTGAGCCAGCCGGTAGGAGTGAGGTGGGATCTGGGGTGGAGGTCTAGAAGTAACCTGACTAGCTTGTTCTGAGATGTTTGGAGTTTAGATTTGAGGGTTTTGGAAGTGCTAGGGTACCAGGAGGTGCATGCGTCATCGAAAAAGGGTTGAACGAGAGTTCCCGCCAGAATCTTCAAGGTGCTTTTGTTGACCAGAGAGGAGATTCTGTAGAGAAATCTCGTTCGTTGTTTAACCTTTTTGATTACCTTGGTTGCCATTTTATCACAGGAAAGGTTAGCCTCTAGAATGGAACCTAGGTAGGTGACCTCATCTTTCCTGGTGATAACAATGTCACCCACTTTTAAGGTGAAGTCATTGACTTTCTTGAGGTTGATGTGGGACCCAAACAGGATGGATTCTGTTTTACCCAAGTGTATTGATAGCTTGTTGTCAGCGAGCCAGGTGCAAGTTCTACAGAGTTCAGCACTGAGGATTTTCTCCACCTGTGACTTGTCCTTGCCGGATACCAGCAGGGCAGAGTCATCCGCAAACAAAAACAATTCACAGTCGCATGCCGATGACATGTCGTTTATGTATATTAGGAACAGTAAAGGTCCCAATATACTGCCTTGGCGGACATAACATATTGTTATGAAGGTGTCTATTACTACATTATATATGTATACTTGCAGTGTGTATATTATATGTATTGCATCTAACAACTCTGCCTCCCAAAACAAACTGTTCTTTGAAGGAAGTCAAAAATGTTCTTGAAGATAGGTCTTTACAGCAAAATCTATGCAAAACGTTGGCCAAAGAACCATCATTACATGTTTTATAGACCAAAATGAAGTCTTTTAAAATAGAAAACAAATCATGATCCCCTTAAAGGCAATGGAAAGTGAGGTTCACACAACAGACTATCGCACAGCCACGCTAGCTGGCATCCAATGCACATTCCTTTATTTTCTATTTGTTAAATGTGTTATTTAAATATTTCTCCGGGGGGGAAAACAAACTAATTTTCAAGGGAGTCCTGGAAGGCGGCAGCAAGCAAAACACAAACTTACATCACACACAAAAACAACAAGGCAAATGGATACAAATGAACGGTAAAAAATGAGGTCACCTCTCGTGCTTTCAAATTGTTTTTAAAAGCATTCCGGGGTATCAACTCAGTCAATTTCCAGTCTTTTTGCAACATATTCCAAGTATAAGGGGTAGAAAACTTAAACAAAATAAAAATAAAAATGTTTACCCAGTTGTATGTGAGCATAAGAAACAGAAAGTTTATATATCTTGGCGCTTGTAGCTTGCAAATGTAGGTTGTACTAATAAAGTAATTTTGCATTAAAAACGGTACAATACCGTATTTCCTGTTTGGTGCCTGTGTTTCGAAGCACCTTTACTTTCTGTTCCATGCACACCTGATTCTCATGATTTAGTTCCATTTAGTTGCACCTGTATTCCTCCTTCTGTGCTGGATCATTCCGCTCGTTGGCACCTCCCTGTTGACAATAAATTAGTTGAACTCGCGTTCCGCCTGCTGTCTCTGCAATCCTCGGGGGTCACGCTACAAGCAACGCACGCCAAATCCTGACACATGTTGGGCAACGCACACGCACGGTGTACTTACAAGCAAAAACATTGTGGAGATAGAAGAGGAAGAATGGACGCATTTCAGCTTAAAAACAAACTAAACAGGTGAAGTTTTTCACACTGAAGAGGTGTTTTAAACATAGCTAGCGGCTAACGTCCATCTGCAGTCGGCAGTGTTTTAGCTACTTCTAAATCCCTAATCCTCGTCTCCATGGCGACAAATATAGTATGTTTCTTACAAGTATCATTATCACTGCAGGACGGGGAATAACTAAACATGCTTCACTACATATGTTGAAGAGGTTCATTTAGCCTACTAATGTGTATTTATAAATGGTTGATTTATATAGGCTAGTAAGGTAAAGTTTTGTACCTGACAAGTTTCGGCTATCTTGCTTCTGCAAGATAGCTGAAACTTTACCAAACTTTACCTTACTAGCCTATATAAATCAACCATTTATAAATGCTTCACTACACACCGTAGGAGGATACAATAGCTCACCACTAACAGCAAGCTAGCGCTCCTGAATGTAAACAAATGGGTGGATCTACACAGACATGGACTATAACGATACCAAGTACAAGAGTCGTATATAGGATGATTAAATCGATATTTGTTATTATCACAAACATTTTTTATCTTTTTTATTGTTTATAAAGTCAGTAAATACATCCCTGGACACATGAGGACTTTAAATATATGACCAATGTATGATCCTGTAACTACTTGGTATCAAATCGATACCTAAATGTGTGGTATCATCCAAAACTAATGTAAAGTATCAAACAAGAGAAGAATAAGTGATTATTACATTTCAACAGAAGTGTAGATAGAACATGTTAAAACAGAAAACAGCGCGACACCTACCCTTTACATCAGTATTTCTTAACCATATTATTATTGGTTTATTAAGTATTATATTTTATTGTATGATCCTGTAACTACTTGGTATCGGATCGATACCTAAATGTGTGGTATCATCCAAAACTAATGTAAAGTATCAAAGAAGAGAATAGTAAGTGATTATTACATTTTAACAGAAGTGTACATAGAACATGTTAAAACAGAAAGTAAGCAGATGTTAACAGTAAATTAACAAGTGGATTAATAATGCATTTTTACAGTTTGTCCCTCATAATGTAGACAAAATATTTGGTAAATAAATGACACAATATGTTACTGCATACGTCAGCAGACTGATTAGGAGTCTTTGTTTGTTTACGTACTACTAAAAGACAAGTTGTCTAGTATGTTCACTATTTTATTTAAGAACTAAATTACAATAGTAAACATATGTTTCATGTACCCTAAGAATTTTTGTTACAATAAAGACAATAATGACATTTTGTTTGTGGTCCCCTTTATTTAGAAAAGTATCGAAATGCACTTTGGTAGCGGTACTAAAATATTGGTATGGGTACCACCATAGTGGTAGTTAAAAGTGTACCAATGCCTAACATTGGAGTCGGTCGTCCTACCCGAGCACAGCTGACAAAAAAAGTGTCCTGGCTTTACAGTCGGTAATAAATCATTTGAAGATATTAAGACGGGGCATTCAGATAGAGAGAGGAAAATGGCCACTTTTAAAACCTCAATTTCAGTTTGAGTTTTGTCACAAGATTGTGGTTGGAAGTGAGGGAAACGTCAATTCAAACCCTAAAGTGTTTATTTACACATCTGTGATGTTTCCATCAAGATGGACAATACTTTATTTCATTTGATCCGTTAAACCGTATCCAATTATACTTACAATACGCAAAGTATGTGAAGATACTGTCTAAACCAGTCTTTCTTAACTACAGCAAGCCTGGGCAATTATTTTGAGTCAGGGGGCCAAATTTAGAGAGAAAAAATGTCTGGGGGCCAGTATATCTATTTTGAGGAACACTAATACAAAACCTCACAATAATGTCTGATTGAATGCTAAAAACGTTATGACACACTGCCTTAAAAAACGTGATGGAATTTTAAATTTTTTTACTAAATGAGACACCCAGAATGTACATGAAAATAAAAAATGTGGGATTTACAATATTAACTATTAAGGATAAAACACTGAATATTGACAACATATGAACGTCACACCCACTCTCCATCCACATATTTTACAATCACGCGAAACGCAACACAAATGCAACAAACAGTGTGTGGGGGGAGGTTGTGATTAGCGCACTGCAGGAGCAAAAGGTCACCGCCTCAGTCCATGGAGTTGAGGGCGGAGCGCCATCGACTAGGGGCGGGGCATGTGCGGGACGGCGAGACGCAGCTGGCAGGTGATTAGATCTCGCAGGTGGTACGTGTTAATCTGATCATCTGTTGTCTTTAACAGTGAGCGGCCAGCGGAGGAGAGGGAGGAGAGACAGATCTGAAAAGATTGTACTGTAAAATATACATTGAATCACATGGTGATTAAAGGCTTGGTGAAACGGCACAACTGACTCCTGACTTGATATCAGGGGAACGAGTAGGGAACGACCTCTACACAGTGAAACATGAACGTGAAGGGTAAAAAAAACCCCACCTACAATCTGATATATCTGATACATCACTAAGTGTCACGTCGGGGTCGCATCTTTATGCAGGGTCGTTCTCCCAGAAATGCAGAACGGACAACTCCGGACGACAGAGGTAGGTGTGATTTATTGTCCATAAATCATGCAAAACACAAGAATACCAAAAAGCGTTCTGATAGCATGGGAGCTATGGCGAAGCTTAGCACATGAACTAGAAGTCAAGAAAACAAGGAATAGCCAACGTAACTGTTGCATTCACAAACAAGGAAGCCAGACTGAGCCTGGCGAGCAAGGTGAATAAAAAGTTCTCTGATTAGTGGTTGACAGCAGCTGAGCGTGGGACCACTAACCAGAGGCAGGTGAACCCAATTAATCCCCATGGTGACCAAAATAAACCCAGGAGCTCAGGGAGTCCAAAACTAACAGAACATAACTAACCAAAACATGATCCGGACCGCGGATCATGACACTAAGCTTTAGAACTTTGTTGTAAACCCACACTGCTTGGTGCCTAGTCTGATCTGCTGTGACTTAGATGACCATAGTAACTAATTACATTACCATAGTAACTAATGAGATGGCCATAGTAACTAATTGCATTACCATAGTAACTAATGAGATGGCCATAGTAACTAATTGCATTACCATAGTAACTAATAAGATGACCATTGTAACTAATTATATGACCATAGTAACTCATTAGATGACCATAGTAACTCATTAGATGACCGTAGTAACTCATTAGATGACCATAGCTCGGTTGGTAGAGCGGCTGTGCCGGGGGGGTATTGGGGGTATGTTTTTTTTGTTTTTGTTTTTTTTGGTCATAAAAAAATACAATCATGTGTGCTTACGGACTGTATCCCTGCAGACTGTATTGATATACACTACCGTTCAAAAGTTTGGGGTCACCCAAACAATTTTGTGGAATAGCCTTCATTTCTAAGAACAAGAATAGACTGTCGTGTTTCAGTTGAAAGTTCTCTTTTTCTGGCCATTTTGAGCGTTTAATTGACCCCACAAATGTGATGCTCCAGAAACTCAATCTGCTCAAAGGAAGGTCAGTTGTTTAGCTTCTGTAACGAGCTAAACTGTTTTCAGATGTGTGAACATGATTGCACAAGGGTTTTCTAATCATCAATTAGCCTTCTGAGCCAATGAGCAAACACATTGTACCATTAGAACACTGGAGTGATAGTTTCTGGAAATGGGCCTCTATACACCTATGTAGATATTGCACCAAAAACCAGACATTTACAGCTAGAATAGTCATTTACCACATTAGCAATGTATAGAGTGTATTTCTTTAAAGTTAAGACTAGTTTAAAGTTATCTTCATTGAAAAGTACAGTGCTTTTCCTTCAAAAATAAGGACATTTCAATGTGACCCCAAACTTTTGAACGGTAGTATATATTGATATATAATGTAGGAACCACAATATTAATAACAGAAAGAATCAACCCTTTTGTGTGAATGAGTGTGAATGAGTGTAAATGGGGGAAGGAGGTTTTTTGGGTTGGTGCACTAATTGTAAGTGTATCTTGTGTTTTTTATGTTGATTTAATTAAAATAAAATACAATTATTATTATTATTATTATTATTTTTATTTTTTTTGTAAATTTTTTGTGCGACCCGGTATCAATCGATCCACGGACCGGTACCGGGCCGCGGCCCAGTGGTTGGGGACCACTGCCCTAGAGGGCCGCCCAAAATATCTGTTTCTCCTCTGTGTTCCGTACGGGCCGCAGCTGTATTACGCTTTTTTCTGGATTTTTCCTGGATGAAAACCAACGCTTCCCATCCAACCTGATGGAGCGTGAGAAGTGCTGCATAGAGGAATGGGCCAAACTGCCCAAAGATATGTGTGCCAAGCTTGTGTCATGGTGTTCCAAAAGAATTTGCAAAAAAACATTGTCATTATGGGGTATTGTGTGTAGAATTTTGAGGACAAAATGTATGTATTCCACTTTGGAATGAGACTAAAATAACAAAATGTGGAAAAAACAAAGCTCTGTGAATACTCACTGTCAATAACAAATCATCGCAAGTGAGCTGGAGCCTACCCCAGCAGACATGGTGGCACACCCACGCCACATAATCCCAGGACACGTCTGAACAAACAACTTTTATAATGCATACACTATTTACCTTGCATATCAGAAGCGTGTTTAGCCCCAACACACACACACAGAGAAAACGCACAATTGAGTCAACTCCCTCACTAGTTCAAGGTCAAGGTTTCTTAATCGTAATCGCTGTGTAGACATTTGTATTTTAAACATGAATCATATGGAACTCATTTAAAACCCCAAGGGATCACCAGCACACTGTGGAAGAGTCACATATATCCCCAAATGAGCCAATAAAATCATCTTGATGATTTTATTAAAAAGTGATGATTTATCATATTGTAGGTGTTTATTACACTTTGCATTCATATTTTGCTGTTTGTTACATTTTTGTTGTGTTTTGCTTGATTGCAAAAGTTACACAACTATGGAGGAGCTGGTCTGAGAAGTACAAACGTAAAAGATGTTCATATGTTGTTACTATTCACTGTTTTATTGTTCATAGTTAATATTGTAAATCCCACTTTCTTTATTGTCATTACATTTTGGGTGTCCCATTCAGTAAAAAAACCTGTAAAATTCCATTCTTTTTTTTTTAAGTGCTTTGTTTTTAGAACTCTATGGGACATTGTGACTTTTGGTATTATTGTTCCTGAACAAAAGGGAGCCAAACACACATACTGCACAGCTAAATATGTATATATAATTTATACACACATACTGTACAGCTAAATGTGTATATATCATTTATACACACATACTGTACAGCTAAATATGTATATATCATTTATACACACATACAGTACAGTTGAATGTGTATATATCATTTATACACACATACTGTACAGCTAAATATGTATATATCATTTAAACACACATACAGTACAGCTAAAT
This sequence comes from Entelurus aequoreus, assembly GCF_033978785.1. Lineage (NCBI taxonomy): Eukaryota > Metazoa > Chordata > Actinopteri > Syngnathiformes > Syngnathidae > Entelurus > Entelurus aequoreus. The sequence continues at coordinate 65,134,863 of NC_084731.1, forward strand.
GTGTAGATATCATTTATACACACATACTGTACAGCTAAATATGTATATATCATTTAAACACACATACAGTACAGCTAAATGTGTAGATATCATTTATACACACATACTGTGCAGCTAAATTTGTATATATCATTTATACACACATACACAATGGGCCCCCCACACACAATTTTTCTCTCAATGTGGCCCCCGAGTCAAAATGTGCGGCCGAGTCATACCAAAGACTATAAAAATGGGACCTGTTACCTCCCTGCTTGACACTCAGCATCAAGGGTTAGAATTGGGGGTTTAATCACCAAAAATGATTCCCGGGGGCGGCCACCGTTGCTGCTCACTGCTCCGCTCACCTCCCAGGGGGTGATCAAGGGTGATGGGTCAAATGCAGAGAATAATTTCGCCACACCTAGTGTGTGTGTGACAATCATTGGTCCTTTAACTTTTAACTTTAAAATGTTTGCCCAGCTCTGGTTTACTGTGACTGCTGCCACCCTGTGGTGGCAGAGTGAAAGTGCATCATGGCTCATGACGTCATGGGCCATGGTGACCAGTCATCAGTCATGTCCCTGGACGAGCCAAAGCAGATCACATGATGGTTCTTTGAATAGAAGTAAATAGTTGGAGACGATGCAAACCTTTTACTTGACCAAGGCTAACAGGAATGTACCAAACATCACTTTTGGTACGATTCCTGACGATAAAGAAAGTTCATATAATATTCCTTAGTAAGGCACTTTGCTACTACTAAGAGTTAGTACATTGAACTTGATAGATATAACCTTACAGTGGAACCTGTCTATAGTGACCACTCAGGGGAAATAAAGAACGTGTGAGTGGCCACTATACGCAGGCTGGTCCGTACATGTAAACAATTACTTATGCATGTACGTGTGCATGTATGCGGAACTGTAGTAAACTGTTTTGCGAGCTTGAACAGTGCTGAATGGGACTCTGTTTTCCATCCATGCCAGACTTTTGGGGATTCTTTAGATGTGCAAAGCTTAGAGGGGCTTCCATGAGACTTGCCAAGTCCCGGCGCGGCTGACCCCGAATGTGGCTACCTGCCTGCGAGTCCCCAGGTTACGATCCCGTTGCGGCCACCGTGTATCCCGCTTAAGGGACCGCGGTATAGCAAATTTTGATATCGGTGGCCGCTATACGGAGTCAAAAAACTGTTTGGGGATGCAAAATGAGTGGCTGCATTAAACAGGTGGCCACTATCAGCAAGTGACCGCTACAGACAGGTGGCCCGCTGCATCCACTCCGCACCCAAGATCAAAGCCTAACCTCCCGCCGCGGACCAGCAACGGACTCATAAAAACCCTGGCTCATCTGGCCGTTTTGGACCCCTTTATCTTATTTTCAAAATCCCTTCTGTTCTTGCTGTAGGATAAAATAGGCAACTAAAAAATTCACTAAGCCCTACTACAGCAATATAGGCTTACATATGCATTGCCTTGTATTTTTAAACTAACAATATTGTCAATAGGCAGAAACATAAAATGGTCAATTCACTCTATAAAGTAAATATATATAATATATATTTAAAAAGTAAATATACATATTTAATCTATTAGGCTACAACTTCAAGGAAACACTGCTCCATGCACAGCTAACATATCAGAAAATGAATAACTGGTGAATGACAAGAAGTCCAATAAAAGGTTGTTTATTTATACATATACATCTCTATTCCTCCTGAGGAGGTGGAAGCGGGACTCGTCTCCTCGTTGCCCGATCCCCCACCAAGTTGAACCACCTGATGGCGTGTTTGGTGACCTCAGCGTCCGTGGCTGACCTTGTCAACACATTTTTACTCACAGCACCTGTAATCAAACAAGATTACAAGACAGATACGTTTATGTTTATGGTATGTAGCATCCAAAGCCAAGTATGCTTACACAATACAAAATATGTGATAGGTATTAAGGAGCTTACATTTGAAAAAAAAAACATGACTTAAAGTTACTGGAGGTGGTTAAAATAAGGTGTGTAAACTATGAATTTGTGATCAGGGTATAAGTGTGCAAGACATCCAAAATGTTTAAACAATATCGTTATTTGGTTCCTTGATCAGAGTACTTGTTTGGCTCTGTTGGATGACGGCGGCGGGGGGTTGGGGGTGGGGGGCATAAATGAATATCCATAACCCAACTTTGGGAGGTTGACATTGTTTTCTTATTATATTTGTACTATCATTCTATGTTTGCCAGGGGTGTCCAAAGTGCGGCCCGGGGGCCATTTGCGGGCTGCAGGTCATTTTTTAACGGCCCCAGGGCACATTTTTAAAAAATATGATCGAAATAAATAAAAAACACTAAAAGTGGTATTTAAAGAGCAAACAGGTGAAATGTAACAAGAAAATGTAGCAATGTTTACTCTAATCACACAAAGCTGCCATGTAGGCTGTTTCTTTCTTTAAAAAATAATAATGAATCAAAATCAATGTCATTATGAAATATTGACCTATTCAAGGCTTAAGAAGTTTACCTTCGCAATCAGCTGGTCTTGGTTGTGCTTAATAGTTTCCAGCAGGCTAAGGATGTGGATTACCTCAGGCGCTGTTGACAAACAGCAGTATAAAATTAACATGTTTCAGTGTTTATCCTCATTACTCATAATCCTGACATTAGCTATTGACCTTAGTTAATGACAAAAGTTATTGACAAAGTTTGAAGAAAATATGTGATTGCTTGTGAATTTGAATTTTTTCCAAAATTTGTGGCACAGAATGACCATCCGGTATTTGTCAGTTATTGCTCACCAGAGCAGGAAATGTTGTCGGCCATTCTTCCCCCTCGCCATGTTGGCCTGTAGGCCAGGCTGGATCCAGGCTCCTCTGTCTGCCACATGTTGAGGGCTGCTGGTGAGGGGGGTGGAGGGAGTCGAGGAGGGACTGCCGTTCCTAGTGAGGTGGGCATTGTGAGAGAGCCATCAGTTAACCATGACTGGTAATACCCAAGGGGCCTATCTATACACTAATATTTCAGAGATCAGTCCCTACCTTGTGTAACTCTCTGCATGTTTAATGCAGGTGCTGGTGAAGGCATATGAATGTGTCCTTCCCCATGGTGAGGTGCTAAGGGAGATACATTGGTATTAAATGGTTGTGATCTGTTAACCATGGTTACTGGATGCTGAGATATTATTTCAGAGATCAATCTTTACCTAGAAAGTTATTTCCAGTTGAGGAGTCGAGTTAACAAGTACTCATGACTCTTGCTGGCACTCGGCGAGATGGTGGAGCTGGGAGAAGGGATACAAGGAGAGGGGAATATCTTTAGCACTAAGAATGTTAACCATATCTTTTGGTGGTTTTGTTGTTTTCGATGTTAAGAGATTATTCCTTACTCTGCCTGTGCAATTGGCTTGCCAACCCCAGAGATGTGAGGTCACTATTTCCCGGGTCTTCTTCGCTATCATCTGAGTCCCCGAGACGATGGCTGTTGGGTAACCATATCATTAGGATTATTGCAATACCAAAATTGCCAAATATACATATAGTACAAGCATCTCTGGTCTATTTTTGAATGCTACCGGAAATAACCTTCCTATTACTGTAGAAACATGACAAAAACAAGACGGAACACACTTACACTGGCTTCCTGTTCCTTTTTTCTGACAGCTCCTCGTTCTCTGCCTCAGATTGCAGGTCTGAGGTGTCGCAGCCCTTTCCATATTGTTGCATTATTTTTAATGCGTCTTTGTAGTTGTCTAAAATTGAATATGTTAAAATGAACATGAGTTTCAAATTAGCTGTAGAGCTGAACAGAATATTATTATTATTGATGATGATAAATCAGGTCTCTCTCTTACAAGAGACCTGGTCAGAACATAGACACAATAGGTTATTCCAAGCATAAAGAGAACCAACTATGACGTTATTTTTAAACAAGAAGATTATGAATTTGCATACCACAAGTTCGGACAACAGAAACGTCAAATCTTGGCCAGTTTGGCTCATGCTGCTCCTCATTTAAAGCTGCCCTTTCAATTCTGTCTGTGTTTTTATAGCTGGGCCAGAAAACCATCCTATCATCCTACCATCCACTTGGGACAACCGCAATGTCCCTGTTCATTATAAATTTAATCAGATGAAAAGGCACCCTTAATGTAGAAAGAAAGAAAAGGGGTATTTATTCATCGTCAAAGGAACAACGTGGACAAAAGCATGCACAGGTGTTAGTGTATACAAATAGGCAAGTAAGATGAGCTGAGATTTTACCTGAATGGTGCCCCAAGGTGGTAAGAACTATAAGAAAGGTAAAAGTACAGGTCATAATAGTCAGAACTTCAGCTCAATCGTAAAGTAGGGTTTGAAATTATGGGTGTAGTGTATACAGAGATCAGTCCCTACCTTGTGTAACTCTTTGCATGTTTAATGCAGGTGCTGGTGAAGGCATATGAATACATCCTTCCCCATGGTGAGGTGCTAAGGGAGATAAATTGGTATTAAATGGTTGTGATCTGTTAACCATGGTTACTGGATGCTGAGATATTATTTTGGAGATCAGTCTTTACCTAGAAAGTTATCTCCAGTTGAGGAGTCGAGTTGACAAGTACTCATGACTCTTGCTGGCACTCGGCGAGACGGTGGAGCTGGGAGAAGGGATACAAGGAGAGGGGAATATCTTCAGCACTAAGAATGTTAACCATATCTTTAATATTAATGTGGTGGTTTCGTCTACATCGCTAAATATATCCTGTGGTGTACCTCAGGGATCAATATAGGACCTAAATTATTCAATGTCTAGATAAATGACATTTGTAAAGTTACATAAGATTTAAAGTTAGTATTATTTGCGGATGATACAACAGCGTTTTGTTCAGGAGAGAACACACAGAAGATAATACAAATAATAACAGAAGAAATTAACAAATTAAAAAGATGGTTTGACAAAAACACACTATCTTTGAATCTCAGTAAAACTAAAATAATGCTATTTGGTAACAGTAGAAGAGAAAGTCAAACACAAATAGACGGAATAGAAATTGAAAGAGTAAATGAAACCAAATGTCTAGGTATAATGATTGATGATAAATTGAACTGGAAATCTCAAGTAAAAAATATACAACATAAAGTAGCAAGAAACACGTCAATAATGAATAAAGCAAAACATGTTCTAGACAAAAAATCACTTCATATTCTCTACTGTTCACTAGTGTTACATATCTGAGTTATTGTGTAGAAATATGGGGAAATAATTACAAAAGTACACTTCATTCATTAACGGTGTTACAAAAAAGATCAGTTAGAATAATACATAATGTTGGATATAGAGAACACACAAATCATTTATTTATTGAATCAAAGATACTGAAATTCCACGACATAGTGAATTTGCAAACAGCTAAAATTATAAACAAAGCAAACTATAACCTGCTACCCAAGAATATACAACAATTCTTCTCAAAAAAAGAGGAGAAAAATCATCTTAGAGAGAAATGTAATTTAAAACATTTGTACGCACGTACAACACTTAAGACCTTCAGTATATCAGTATGTGGAATTAAATTATGGAATGCATTAAGCAAAGCAATCAAACAATGTACTAATATGATCAATTATTTATGCTTACATGTGGAAATAATAATAATAATAGTGAATAAAATAATAATAATAAAAAAAGGTAAATAAAGCATAAAATAGTCTCTAATAAATTAATTAAATAAAAAACAGCATATAAAATATATACATCAGCAAATAACAAAAATATAGATCAAGAAAAAGGATCCTTAATATGTGCAGCAATTTTTCCCACTCACATCACCTCATTTTATATTTTTTTCTACAATTAACTATGCCAAAAAACACATAGACATACCTTTTTTTGTAATGGAAACAAAAACAACAGGGCGTCACACACAGCTAGTCCACAGTAAACAGGATCTCGAGCTCCACTAAAGAACAAAGAAAGAAATAATACACACTCATATTAATAGCAAAGAACGGCTGTTTCCACTCTGTTAACGTTACGTTGTTATAACGAAGTAATAGCGACCTGGGCCTAAACAACACTGACAATAAAGTAATACGCTTTCGTTTCAACCAGTTGGAAATATGTGGAATGTCGTAGCATGTAACCTACACACATTCACAGCGTCTAACAAAAGATAGCCTAAGTTAACTGTATTGAACGTTACTCACCGGCTTCACAAAACACAGATAAAAGACAATTTTACAATAGCACGGCGAAAAAATGACCGTCGTTGTGTGGGTTTTTTGACGAATAACACTCTTTTCCACTTTTCTTCGCTCGGGCCTCACCTCCCGCGTGCAGCCATTTCGAATTTTCTGAATACGTGACGTCAGACGCACGTCCCCATGCAAAGCATTCTGGGAGGCGGCGCTGGAAATAAAAGCCTTTTTTTACAGAATATAAAGTTTTACTGCTAGTCCTAATATCAAACAACGTCATTACAATCATACATAAATGATGATGGAAACACAAAGGCCGATCTTTACTGCGAATGTAGCAATAAATCAATAAATCTATACTTACGTTCGTGTTCCAGCAAAGAAAGTCCAGAGATCTTGGCTCATGCGCGTACACGTCTGCGGGTGCAGACATTGGTCGGCTCAGCGCGCGTAGGCGGAGCCTATAACTCTAGGCGGCGCGTGCCGGTTTAGTTTGTCGCGTCCGCGTATGCGAATCAGACACCAGTCCGCTCAGGATCAGCTGTCTGACCGTACAATTTTCAGAGGCGGAGCTGTATCCTCTAGGCGGAGCCAAAACGAATGTGACAGTAACGCGGGTTGGGCGACTTGAAGGCGGATCCGTATAGCAGTCTTCTGCTGTGTGGGTATATATATATATATATATATATATATATATAAAAAATATATATATATATATATATATATATATATATATATATATATATATATATATATATATATATATATATATATATTAGGGCTGTGAATATTTGGGTGTCCCACGATTCGATTCAATATCGATTCTTGGGGTCACGATTCAATTCAAAATCGATTTTTTTTCAATTCAACACGATTCTTGATTTAAAAACGATTTTGTACCGATTCAAAACGATTCTCTATTAATTCAAAACATAGGATTTAAGCAGGATCTACCCCAGTCTGCTGACATGCAAGCAGAGTAATAAATAAATGATAAATGGGTTATACTTGTATAGCGCTTTTCTACCTTCAAGGTACTCAAAGCGCTTTGACAGTATTTCCACATTCACCCATTCACACACACATTCACACACTGATGGCGGGAGCTGCCATGCAAGGCGCTAACCAGCAGCCATCAGGAGCAAGGGTGAAGTGTCTTGCCCAAGGATACAACGGACGTGACTAGGATGGTAGAAGGTGGGGATTGAACCCCAGTAACCAGCAACCCTCCGATTGCTGGCACGGCCACTCTACCAACTTTGCCACGCCGTCCCAGTAGTAGATTTTTGGAAAAAGCTTTTATAATTGTAAAGGACAATGTTTTATCAATTGATTGCAATAATGTAAATGTGTTTTAACTATTAAATGAACCAAAAATATGACTTATTTTATCTTTGTGGAAATATTGGACACAGTGTGTTGTCAAGCTTATGAGATGCGCTGAAGTGTAAGCCACTGTGACACTATTGTTCTTTTTTTTTTTTTTATACATGTCTAATAATAATGTCAATGAGGGATTTTTAATCACTGCTATGTTGAAATTGTAACTAATATTGATACTGTTGTTGATAATATTCATTTTTGTTTCACTACTTTTGGTTTGTTCTGTGTCGTGTTTGTGTCTCCTCTCAATTGCTCTGTTTATTGCAGTTCTGGGTGTTGCTGGGTCGGGTTTGGTTTTGGAATTGGATTGCATTGTTATGGTATTGCTGTGTATTGTTTTGCTAGATTGATTAATAAAAATAAAAATAAAAATTGGAAAAAAAAAAAAAAAGCGATATTTTAAAAATGACAATCGATTCTGAATCGCACAATGTGAGAATCGCGATTTTTTTCCCACACCCCTAACATATATATATATATATATATATATATATATATATATATATATATATATATATATATATATATGTATATATATATATATATATATATATATATATATATATATATATATATATATATATATATACAGTCCTGGTCAAAAGTGTACATACACTTGTAAAGAACATAATGTCATGGCTGTCTTGAGTTTCCAATCATTTCTACAACTCTTATTTGTTTTTGTGATAGTGATTGGAGCACATACTTGTTGGTCACAAAAAACATTCATGAAGTTTGTTTCTTTTATGAATTTATTATGGGTCTACTGAAAATGTGAGCAAATCTGCTGTGTCAAAAGTATACATACAGCAATGTTAATATTTGCTTACATGTCCCTTGGCAAGTTTCACTGCAATAAGGCGCTTTTCGTAGCCATCCACAAGCTTCTGGCAAGCTTTTGCTTGAATTTTTGACCACTCCTCTTGACAAAATTGGTGCAGTACAGCTAAATTTGTTGGTTTTCTGACATGGACTTGTTTCTTCAGCATTGTCCACACGTTTAAGTCAGGAGTTGGAAAGGCCATTGTAAAACCTTCATTCTAGCCTGATTTAGCCATTCCTTGACCACTTTTGACATGTGTTTGGGGTCATTGTCCTGTTGGAACACCCAACTGCGCCCAAGACCCAACCTCCGGGCTGATGATTTTAGCTTGTCCTGAAGAATTTGGAGGTAATCCTCCTTTTTCATTGTCCCATTTAAAGCACCAGTTCCATTGGCAGCAAAACAGGCCCAGAGCATAATACAACCACCACCATCCTTGACGGTAGGCATGGTGTTCTTGGGATTAAAGGTCTCACCTTTTCTCCTCCAAACATATTGCTGGGTATTGTGGCCAAACAGCTCCATTTTTGTTTCATCTGACCACAGAACTTTCCTCCAGAAGGTCTTATCTTTGTCCATGTGATCAACAGCAAACTTTCGACTTGATATCTTAAAGGCCTACTGAAACCCACTACTACCGACCACGCAGTCTGATAGTTTATATATCAATGATGAAATCTTAACATTATAACAAATGCCAATACGGCCGGGTTAACTTATAAAGTGACATTTTAAATTTGCCGCTAAACTTCCGGTTCGAAACGCCTCTGAGGATGACGTATGCGCGTGACGTAGACCGGCGAACACGGGTATGCCTTCCACATTGAAGCCAATACGAAAAAGCTCTGTTTTCATTTCATAATTCCACAGTATTCTGGACATCTGTGTTCGTGAATCTGTTGCAATCATGTTCATTGCATTATGGAGAAGGAAGCTGAGCAAGCAAAGAAGAAAGTTGTCGGTGCGAAATGGACGTATTTTTCGAACGTAGTCAGCAACAACAGTACACAGCCGGCGCTTCTTTGTTTACATTCCCGGAAGATGCAGTCAAGATGGAAGAACTCGGATAACAGAGACTCTAACCAGGAGGACTTTTGACTTCGATACACAGACGCCTGTAGAGAACTGGGACAACACAGACTCTTACCAGGATTACTTTGATTTGGATGACAAAGACGCAGACGTGCTACTGTGAGTATGCAGCTTTGGCTTCTAAACATTTGATCGCTTGACCGTATGTGCGCAACTTTTTTTTGCGTATGTACGTAACTTTTTAAAAATATATAAGCTTTATGAACCTTGGGTTAGGTGAACGGTCTTTTGGGCTGAGTGATTGTGTGTGTTGATCAGGTGTTTGAATTGTATTGGCGTGTTCTATGGAGCTAGGAGCTAGCAGAGGAGCTAGGAGCTAGCGTAACAAACACGCAGGTGTTTTTATGCAGGATTAATTTGTGGCATATTAAATATAAGCCTGGTTGTGTTGTGGCTAATAGAGTATATATATGTCTTGTGTTTATTTACTGTTGTAGTCATTCCCAGCTGAATATCAGGTACCGTGAGTATGCAGCCTTGGCTGCTAAACATTTGACAGCTTGACCGTATGTGCGCGTCACGTACGTAACTTTTTAAAAATATATAAGCTTTATGAACCTTGGGTTAGGTGAACGGTCTTTTGGGCTGAGTGATTGTGTGTGTTGATCAGGTGTTTGCATTGTATTGGCGTGTTCTATGGAGCTAGGAGCTAGCAGAGGAGCTAGGAGCTAGCATAACAAACACGTAGGTGTTTTTATGCAGGATTAATTTGTGGCATATTAAATATAAGCCTGGTTGTGTTGTGGCTAATAGAGTATATATATGTCTTGTGTTTATTTACTGTTGTAGTCATTCCCAGCTGAATATCAGGTCACCCCCGGCTCTCACAGCATCTTCCCTATCTGAATAGCTTCAACTCCCCACTAGTCCTTCACTTGCACTTTACTCATCCACAAATCTTTCGTCCACGCTCAAATTAATGGGGAAATTGTCGCTTTCTCGGTCCGAATCTCTCTCACTTCATGCGGCCATCATTGTAAACAATAGGGAACTTTGCGTATATGTTCAATTGACTACGTCACGCTACTTCCGGTAGGGGCAAGCCTTTTTTTTATCAGATACCAAAAGTTGCAATCTTTATCGTCGTTGTTCTATACTAAATCCTTTCAGCAAAAATATGGCAATATCGCGAAATGATCAAGTATGACACATAGAATAGATCTGCTATCCCCGTTTAAATAAAAAAAAATCATTTCAGTAGGCCTTTAAGGGTACATAAAAAGTCAACAATATACGGCAAGAATTAAAAAAAGAAACCGTTAGTATTTGTTGGAAAACGACACAGAGCACCACACAATTGTTTTTACAAAACTCACCTCAGCGTCGCAATCAGGGAGTGAGGAGGAAGGGGAGGTGCTACAGCAGCTAGAGGAAACTACGGAAGCCTGACGGTATGCCATGACAGGAAGGAGTAAAATAAAATAACAGTCATGGTCAGTTATTTTGACCAAAAAAAAAATAGTGTGGCAAATATGATAATACAATATTTGTTGCAATATTGGATACTATTCATGATTAAAAAGGCATGCAATTTTTTTCCTGTCAAAATGAAAATACATTTATATATTAGGAAAATATTATGTACTTTGTTGGCACATATTATTTCCAGGCATGTGACACCTGTGCTGTATTTTTAAACTGCATATCCAGTCAATATTTGGCACTTTTTGAGCCACAACTACTTGATAGTAAAAATATTCATAGCAGCGACACAAAGTCCCTAATTACATCCAGCAGATGGTGCTGTTGTGCTACAAAAAAGTGATTTTGTGGCACAATGATCACTTCAACTCAGTCGAGGCTTTTCCTGTTCAACTTTTGTGATGTTTGCTGCCAACACCAAACTTAACTTCTTCTCTCATTGTAAGAACGTCAAATGCATTCCTCCAGCATTTAAAATAGCTGAAAAATATATTATTCTTTGGTTTTCTCAAGCCGTTACCTTGATCTTCCGAAGTCCTGCAGTATATTACTATAAACAAAGGCAACGTCCAAATGCTCCAAACACAGAAATGATCAAACACCACGGAAACACATGCAGCAGGAAAACGCTGCAAATCGAAAAATGCTTCAGTGGCATAAACCAGGGGTGTCAAACTTGTTTTCATTGAGGGCCACATTGCACTTACGGCTGCCCCTCAGAGGGCCGCATGCATGGATGTAATTTGGGGAGGGGGAACATGTCCTTTGCACTTTTTCCAAAAGGCAGTTTTATGTCCAAAAAGAGTGTAACACTATTGAATAGAGAAAAGTCAAACACTTGTACCAGGCGGAAAACCGCCGCAAAAATAGCTTCTAAAAAATGCCGATTAACAAACAAGTTGTTTATTTCCATTGTTTAGATTTTGGAGAGCAGTGCAAAAAGAGGTAACAAGAAAGTTAAGACAAGACAAAACAAAGATGCAAGCAGGAGAGATAAGGGAGAAGGGAAGTGTCCGCCTTTGATAAGTGCCAGAGAGAAAAAATTAAATTATAACAATGTAAAAAAAATATATATATAATAAATATAAAATAATAATTAAGTTAAAGTTAAAGTATGGACTCAGACTTAAACTTTAACAGCCACATTAAGTTGATAACATCAGCAGATTTTTACCACCTAAAACATTGCCAAAACCAGAGGAAAAATGTCTCGATCAGACTTAGAAAGACTAATTTGTGCCTAGGCCAGACTAATGTAAAGGCCTTCTCACTGGGCTCTCTAAACCAGTTGTAAAGCAGCTGCAGTATATATGCAATGCTGCTGCTCGAGTCCTGACTGGAACCAGGAAACACAACCATATTAGTCCAGTGCTTAGGTGACTGCACTAGCTTCCTGTCGCTCAGAGAACAGACTTTAAAACCAGCTGTAAAACAGCTGCAGTGTATCCTCAATGCTGCTGCTCGAGTCCTGACTGGAACCAGGAAACACAACCATATTAGTACAGTGCTTAGGTGACTGCACTAGCTTCCTGTTGCTCAGAGAACATACTTTAAAACCAGCTGTAAAGCAGCTGTAGTGCATCCACAATGCTGCTGCTCGAGTCCTGACTGGAAACAGGAAACACGACCATATTAGTCCAGTGATTAGGTGACTGCACTAGCTTCCTGTTGTTCAGAGGGCAGACTATAAAACCAGCTGTAGAGTAGCTGCAGTACATCCACAATGCTGCTGCTCGACTCCTGACTAGAACCAGGAAATACAACCCTTTTAGTCCAGTGCTTAGGTCACTGCACTGGCTTCCTGTTGCTCAGAGAACAAACTTTAAAACCAGCTGTAAAGCAGCTGCCAGTACATCCACAATGCTGCTGCTCGAGTCCTGACTGGAACCAGGAAACACGACCATATTAGTCCAGTGCTTAGGTGACTGCACTAGCTTCCTGTTGCTCAGAGAACAGACTTTAAATTCAACTGTAAAGCAGCTGCAGTGCATCCACAATGCTGCTGCTCGAGTCCTGACTGGAACCAGGAAACATGACCATATTAGTCCAGTGACTAGGTGACTGCACTAGCTTCCTGTTGCTTAGAGAACAGACTGTAAAACCAGCTGTAAAGCAGATGCAGTATATCCACAATGCTGCTACTCGAGTCCTGACTAGAACCAGGGAGTACGACCATATTCGTCCAGTGCTTAGGTCACTGCACTGGCTTCCTGTTGCTCAGAGAATATACTTAAAAATCAGCTGTAAAGCAGCTGCCAGTACATCCACAATGCTGCTGCTCGAGTCCTGACTGGAACCAGGAAACACGACCATATTAGTCCAGTGCTTAGGTGACTGCACTAGTTTCCTGTTTCTCAGAGAACAGACTTTAAATTCAGCTGTAAAGCAGATGCAGTACATCCACAATGCTGCTGCTCGAGTCCTGACTGGAACCAGGAAACATGACCATATTAGTCCAGTGATTAGGTGACTGCGCTAGCTTCCTGTTGCTCAGAGAACAGACTGAAAAAACGGCTGTAGAGCAGCTGCAGTACATCCACAATGCTGCTGCTCAAGTCCTGACTGGAACCAGGAAAAACGACCATATTAGTCCAGTGCTTGGGTGACTGCACTAGCTTCCTGTTGCTCAGAGAATATACTTTAAAACCAGCTGTGAAGCAGCTGCCAGTGCATCCACAATGCTGCTGCTCGAGTCCTGACTAGAACCAGGAAATACGACCATATTAGTCCAGTGTTTAGGTGACTGCACTGGCTTCCTGTCGCTCAGAGAATAGACTTTAAAACCAGCTGTAAAGCAGCTGCAGAACATCCACAATGCTGCTGCTCGAGTCCTGACTAGAATCAGGGAATACGACCATATTAGTCCAGTGCTTAGGTCACTGCACTGGCTTCCTGTCGCTCAGAGAACGGACTTTAAAACAGATCTTCATGTTAGAACCATAAGAACCATCACAAACTCAGAGAACCTCCGGGAGTGGTCTCCTGCTGGTGCCTAGAATCAGGACCAAACATGGTGAGGCTGCGTTTCAGTTTTATGCTGCTAGAATCTGGACTAGTCTTCCAGAAGAGGTGAGACAGGCCTCAACGTTGACAATGTTCAAATCCAGGCTAAAACGCTTTTGATTTAACTGTGTTTTTCATTTGAATTATGATTGTTTTCATAAATATTTTATATTTAAAACAATTTAATTCTCTGTAAAGCACTTTGAATTGCCTTGTTGTACGAATTGTGCTCCATTAATAAACTTGCCTTGCCTAATTCATGTTTTAATTATGTTCAATGTGTGTGTTTATTGCATCCAAACTAACTTTTTATTAAGTCCAAAATATGCATCTAATTTAAAAGAGCCATATGTAATAATGTCATGTCAAGTCATCATTAAGTGGCCCTGATATGTCAAAAGGCATTAATAAATCATGTTCTTTTCCAATACCTCTGTAACTGATAACATTAGTTCAGCTGGGATATGCTCATTTCAAAATTAGATTTACAGCCCCGATATATTATTGTTTTCATTTCGATGCCCCGCCCTCCACCGTTTGACCAATTAGAACGTCCGTGAGTGTGTCACATCCAGGTTGCCTGTTACACACCGCCATCTTGGTCTGGCTACTGCCACTGGTAAAGTTACTAAACATGTCAGACCTTAGTCCATCTAAAAGTTACCATTCTCAACTTATTCATGACAAAGCCAGGAACAAAACCAGGATTTGTATCGGGGGTGCCTTTGAAAGATGGAGACCATTGAAGATTGTTGCATCTGACGGCAAACTTGCTCATTTCCTCCTTGATAGGTAAGTCAGGCATTTACCTTTTCTTATGACTTGTAATAAATGAAAAAGGACATTTGGTGTGTAAACTATATTTTCCAATACAGTCTATGATCTTGTCTAACAAAGATAGTATGTTCCTGCAACCGATATTAGTATGTTAGCCCGGTCAATGACACATGGACATATAGGCTAACGGGGGAAAGATATATTTACATATATTTTGGACAAATAAAATCTACGTGGATATGGGTAGTGTCAGTGCCTATTTCTTTTTTAATATGCTGATACGCTGAGAAAATGGGTTCCAACATCATGGCAATGTGAAACATATGGAGACAGCCAAATCGCATGATAAAATAATTCCTCATTGGTGTTTGCATATTGTGGACTACATGCACCAAGTTATATGGCAATCTGAACAGTTTGAAACAGTAGTCTAGAGGCATACCTTGGTAAAATGTCTCCTCTTTAGTTTTGGCCGTACATTAGGCTGCTAAGCTTATTTTGGCCAGTATAACCATTGCTAGCGTTGGTTGTAGTTGGTTTTAGTCTTTGTTTTCTGATAGCACTGACAATAACCATTTGATTGTTGCGATATTGTACACAGACATGATGTACTTTTTCCTGAAAATAGCCTAATTTCTGTGTAAAATGTGTTGGTTAGAGATTTGTTATTGACAAAACGCTCGTCTATTCAGCTATTATGGTCCCAACCCCTAGTAAGAGGCAGTGGAAGTTTGAAGTTCCTTATATCTGGCAACCTCAATCAGGGAGAGGGGTAGGGGACTACAGAATTTCGACCGTGATTGCAGTACCATTTCTGGCCAGATTTTTACATATGGCTCCTTTAAGTTTAAGTCAAACAGTACAAAACTGGTCCCCATGACCCCAATTTAGCCAGGGGTGACCCTGGCCAGCGTCCAGTGCAGTGGACTCAGGGCTATTTTGTTCTGAAATGTGTAACTCTGACAAAAGAAAATGTCTTCTACAGAGAACGCTAGTTTTCAAAATGAGAATAATAGTGAAGAGCGAAGTCCGACTCAGTGGTCCTTAGTTTTTCAGGAAATGAGGCCCCTTATTCAACAGTTAAACTTTTGTTTTGTGATCTTGCAGAATTTGCTCCTGGTAACTGTTGGAGGGTTTGTGATTTTTCTTTTGCATTTGTTTAGGATCTTGCAGCTTTATTGTGATTGTTTTACTATGCGTTTATGCCCTACACTTCCAATACACTCTCGTTGTGTAGTGTGCTGTGTTCCTCCCATATTTAAACATTCATGAAAAAAAGTATTCTGAACACTGAGGAAACATCGGTATACCACATCCTGTGGCCTTAGACATAAAAGCACGCCAGTAAAATAACATGGCTGCACCACTGTATGAGGTTTTTTAAATCAGTTGATTTACTTCAAAGTTTGACCCCCTGCACTCACTCTCTCACTTTAAAGGTGTCAAATGTTGAACGTTATGGCCGAGCTAATGTGGGGAAAATCCAGGCAAAAATACTAACTTAGTACAAAAGCCAAAAGCAGTGAAGATGTCACGTTGTGTAAATGGTAAATAAAAAGAGAATACAATGATTTTCAAATCCTTTTCAACTTTTATTCAATTGAATAGACTGCAAAGACAAGATATTTCATGTTCACACAGAGAAACTTTGTTTTTTTTTGCAAATAATCATGAACTTAGAATTGAATGGCAGCAACACATTGCCAAACAGTTGTCAAAAGGGCTTTTTTACCACTGTGTTACATGACCTTTCCTTTTAACAACACTCAGTAAAGGTTTGGGAACTGAGGAGACACATTTTTGAAGTGGAATTATTTCCCATTCTTGCTTGATGTACAGCTTAAGTTGTTCAACAGTCTCCCTTCTGATATTTTAGCCTTCATATTGCACCACACATTTTCAATGTCTGGACTACAGGTAGGCCAGTCTAGTACCAGCACTCTTTTACTATGAAGCCACGCTGTTGTAACATGTGGCTTGGCATTGTCTTGCTGAAATAAGCAGGGGCGTCCATGATAAGGTTGCTTGGATGGCAACATATGTTGCTCCAAAAGCTGTATGTATCTTTCAGTATTAATGGTGCCTTCACAGATGTGTAAGTTACCCATGCCTTGGGCACTAATACACCCCCATACCATCACACATGCTGGCTTTTACACTTTGCGCCTAGAACAGTCCGGATGGTTCTTTTCCTATTTGGTCTGGAGGACACGACGTCCACAGTTTCCAAAAACAATTTGAAATGTGACCTCGTCAGACCACAGAACACTTTTCCACTTTGCATCAGTCCATCTTAGATGAGCTCGGGCCCAGCGAAGTTGGCGGCGTTTCTGGGTGTTGTTGATAAACGGCTTTTGCTTTACATAGTAGAGTTTTAACTTGCACTTATGTGGCCAACTGTAGTTACTGACAGTGGTTTTCTGAAGTGTTCCTGAGCCCATGTGGTGATATCCTTTATACACTGATGTCACTTTTTGATGCAGTATTGCCTGAGGGATCCAAGGTCCGTATTATCATGGCTTACGTGCAGTGATTTCTCCAGATTCTCTGAACCTTTTGATGATATTACGGAGCGTAGATGGTGAAATCCCTAAATTCCTTGCAATAGCTAGTTGAGAAATGTTGTTCTTAAACAATTTGCTCAGACATTTGTTGACAAAGTGGTGACCCTCGCCCCGTCCTTGTTTGTCAATGACTGAGCATTTCATGGAAGCTGCTTTTATACCCAATCAGGGCACCCACCTGTTCCCAATTAGCCTGTTCACCTGTGGGATGTTCCAAATAAGTCTTTGATGAGCATTCCTCAACTTTTTCAGTTTTTTTGCCACTTGTGCCAGCTTTTTTGAAACATGTTGCAGGCATCAAATTCCAAATGAGCTAATATTTGCAAAAAGTAACAAAGTTTTGCCAGTGTGAACATTAACTATCTTGTCTTTGCAGTCTATTCAATTGAATATAAGTTGAAAAGGATTTGCAAATCATTGTATTCTCTTTTTATTTACCATTTACACAACGTGACAACTTCACTGCTTTTGGGGTTTGTACATAAGTAAACCTGTAAGGAGAGTCGGACCTTTGTGGGTCATTTTAATGCCTTTGAAGATGGCATTATGCAACAGAATGTTCATTTTTAAAGGTTAGAGCAGGAGTGTCTAAAATACTGCCCATGGGCACCGCGAGATGTCTTCAATTTGGCCCGCGACAGGTCATGAGTTTAATAAGGAATCTTACCCACAGGGAGGCTTCTATTAAATCCAATCAAGTAAACAACATAAGATATCCAGGTCAATGACTTTATAGTATGAATTAAAGTGTAATTATATGACCCAAAGCAAACAACCTTCCCGAGTAATGGTGAAGAAAAAAAAAATCCAAGCAGCACATAATGTCAACAGATATGGTCAAACATGACACAACCTGTGGACATTATAAAAAAAAACGTCCAACCTCTCATAAAAAAATAAAAATTACATGCATTTAAATCCATTACAAAGCATGATGGGAGAAATGCAAAACACTCTCCACACGTATCCATGTTTGGTGCATTTTAGCTGTTTGATATTACTGATCAATTACAAAACTTTAAGGAGGTTGTCATGGAAATAAACAAGGTAGAAGTCGAACTTTCACATACTCTTAATATCCTATTATATTATTATATATCTATTATATTATAATATGTAATATATGTGGAATATATATAAATATGTGTATGTATAAATAAAATAAAATATATATATATATATATATATATATATATATATATATATATATATATATATATATATATATATATATATATATATATATATATATATATATATATATATATATATATATATATATATATATATATATATATATATATATATATATATATATATATATATATATATATATATATATATATACATATATATATATATATATATATATATATATATATATATATATATATATATATATATATATATATATATATAAATATATATACTGTATATATATATATATATATATATATATATATATATATATATATATATATATATATATATATATATATATATATATATATATATATATATATATATATATATATATATATATATATATATATATACATATATACAAATTGTTGCGTTGACCAGCATTCCTCCAATGGGGAATTCAAATTGCTAGTCTCTCCCAGATTCTTTTTATGGCAATACGCTGATGTTTATATTCAATCTCCAGGCAATAGTTGGTATTTTGTAGTTTATTCTCAAAGCTAAGAGGACAAACCTGAGACCAACCCAGCACCCAAGCGTTCCCTAGCCCGGTCCAGATCGGTCTACCAAAACCCCGGAACTCCTGTCTACTTCCTCCTTCTCCTGTCCCCCCCACCTGCTGTTTCCCCAGTCTAGCTGTGCTCCGTATCTTAGGAATGTAATGGCAGTCTCAACAAAGACAGCGCTCTGACTCTAACCAAGGACACTCGAATCCAAGCACTTTGTACCACACGAGACATTAGCTGATGTAAATATGACTATAGGAGTTTTTAGAAAGAAGTAACACTTAAATATGGATATGCTTCCAACAAGTCCCCCTTTAAGATCTTCTAATAAGATCTTTATTACTTGTACAAAACTTATAAAGCACGCCCCACATTAAAGTAGGTGCTGTTTTTTTTCTTCAAGCAAGCTAGCAATAAAACAACAGCTTATTTACATGGGAGATAGATGGAAGGAGTCCACGTCAATGTCGTCATGGTCAGGGAAGTAAACCAACAATTCTCGAAAGTCTTAAAGTTACCACTTTGCTAGACCCCCTTTAGTGACACTTAGCCCAAGGGGCGATAAAGCAACCGCATGAGGCTATGATGGCCAAAAAAACTCCGAATGGAGACCAAGGCAGACTTAATTAGGTCAGTCCACCTGCCTAATGTGTCCCTAGACAGGGCCTGGAGGCCCTTTAAGGCCCTCTGAACTGAGCCATCGGGGGTAGTGTTGTTAGGAATGAAGGTACAGCATTGGTCACCAAACATTGCACACACTCCTTCTTCCTTGGCTAGGATGCGGTCAAGGGCTATGCGGATCTGAACGGCCCTGAGGGAGGTCGGGGCAAGTTGTTCAGCAAGTCCCTCAACGGCGTCACGAGTCAGGTTGGTTAGTCTCAACAGTGGCGGGGAGTTAGAGAGGCCGCTGAAACAGGAGTTCCAAGGGGTGTTAATTTGGTGAGTGGGGTCACCAGTCCAACCATAGCACAAAGCCCAACGGCTGACGTCGGGATTCTAATGTACAATCTGTGCTTCCCACAACACCAGAATAAGTCAGCTCGTGCCTAAGGGCCTATCCTAGAGCCATCTATCAGTGTGGTGCACCAGTAACGGTAGATGTCACCCAATTTGTTGGGGGGCGGAGAGGGTCCTGTAATTTGAAAACGCGTGTAATTCAGCTTTTGGGCCACAAAGGGAAGAAGTCGGGTGGCATTGTCAACAGAAGGGTACACATGTCAGTCAACTTAAAAGGGGCGGGGTAAGTGTGGGAAAAGGGACGTCCAGCGGAAGAAGCAACACAGTCACCCAGGTTTTGGCATCCACCTGAGCCACAGGTTGTCTGCACCCGCTCCTAAGGTCAAAGGTCAAAGTTACCAGGCCTTCGGTGGTGATGTCATTAGCACGCACAGATGTGAGCCTTTGAAACACCACCGAGGTGGGGTGGTACTTTAGGTGCTACAGAGGGTGTAGAGGTAGTTAACGCCCTCTCAAGGACATTAATTTTAATAATTCCTTTAGCGTCTGTATCAGTCAGGTCAAGCCCCAAAACAACATAAAAGGGACGATGGGCACAACTTACCAGAGTATGTTGTCTGCATCCGACACCAATGGTTCAGGCTTGAGTCGTAACAAATATAGAGGTTATTACCACGGTAATAGCTATTGTGTCCCCCGTAATTAATCACACTGCACAGGTCAAAAATAAGTCTTGCTATCCCCTTTGACCCAGTCTATTTAAAATCCGCTGTATGTTCTTAGACACTTGTCAGTCACTGTCGTCAGGAAGGATGAACTGAGACACAAAGACAGTAGAACACGCCCAAGCACCAGTCCGTCAGGGAACACTAGTCGGGTGTAACATCCTGCCTTTCGTCTATCAATATCAGAGTAATTTAGGTAACAAAACGGGGATAAACATCAAACTTTTCACTTAATGTAACGACACAGATAGTTATGCTGCAAACAAGCAAGAAAAACTAAGAAACATTTAGCATACTGGATTGGTCTCACACAAGGATATACAATATAGAAGTTGAAAAGAGTAATGTAGGTAGAAAATCTCTCTCGTCTCCTGGGCTGAGGGGCAGATGTTGTGGCGATGTCAGCAATGACATCCCCTGGTGATCTGTCAGGTTCTTCAGCTGTAGTGCAGAGGGAGAGGTGGTACCAGGTGTCCCCTCCACCAGCCAGTCGAAGGGCGTGGGACGTCCGTTCCACGACCTTGAAGGGACCAGTCCACCTGAGCTCTGTCCACTTGCGTTTGATGACCTTGATCTTGACCCTCTCAGCGGGCGGAAGGGAATCTGTACAGAAGAACTGGCACACAAATTCTGCAATTTTTTTTGTAAAATACCATTTTGGGGCTGCTGGTCCTGTGAATGGCTGACCTGTATGCAGCTCATAGGGTGAAAAACTCAAAGGGCGGTAAAACAGTTTTATTCACGGACCTTCGAATGATCATTAACGCTAATTGCAACATGTCAATCCAATTAAATTTGGTCTGTGCACAGATTTTAGCCAATTTGTTTTTTATGTTCTGGTCCATCCTTTCAACCTTACCTTGGGACTCAGGACGGTACCCCAAACCTGTGTTCTAGTCCGAAAGCCTTTTCGACCAAGGCTAAGTGAGTATTTTTTTTAAATGGTTGCCGTTGTCTGACCTAATCTTTTTGGGGAAACCATGTCGGGGTACTAGGTCATTCACACGTCATTTAATTACTGATATTGCATCCTCTTTTGAGGTTGTTGTTGCTTCCGGCCAACCACTGTGATTGTCAACACAAGTCAGTACGTACCTTTTCCCTTGTACCGTATTGATCATATCAGTGAAATCAAAGACTATACATGGTTCACCCTCACCTCCTCCATATTCTAAATTTGATCTACTAAACTACTATCGATGTGAAAATCGTTATTTTCAAATTAAAATTAGTTATAACTTCTTACCCACGGGAAAAATGTTAAAACTATGGAATGTGTCAGAGTCGGATGATTGTCGATTTTGTTCCAAGGAGTCTGTATCCACCCTCACTCACCCCCTTCTGTTTCTGAAAAAGGACTGTGTTAGTCATACTATCACTTTCAGAAACATCTAAGAAAAAGGTCAGCTAATAGTCAAGTAGCGGAGGGCAGGTCATGTTTGAGGTCAATGATTGTCTCTTTAGCCTCTATGGTCCACTGGGGGGTGTTGTTAGGGTAGGGGACCCCTTAGCAATATCACAAATAACTCAAACTCAACTAAACCCTATCTTTTATGTAATTTATTCAATATGGTGAAAGTAACAAAATATGCTTATATTTATATTGTCACCAATACTAGAAAAATACTACCCTTATGGCGGATGCTTTAGCAATAGTATTTTGAATTTTTACCACACCTGTTGGCCCCAATAATTCATTAAGTCAAGCTCATGTTGTAGAAAGTTGAATGATGCGGACACGTTTGTTACTGAATACTTTTTATCAGACTTCTGCCATGGCAACTTTGTGTATGTAATGAGCAACTATAATTATTTGATATGCTTAAATGTGTAATGTGTCGTTTTAGCTCAGCTGTTGTGTAGCTGCTAGCTCCTCGTAGCCTACAGGTGTCTAAAGTGCAGCCCATAGTTATGTGTTTAACATAACCATGGGCTAAACCTAAACAATTGAAAATGTGGTATTTGGGTGTCGGTGTAATGTTTGGCAGCTACGCCGTGTCTTATCATTGGACCTAAGTTCTTTGGTTTTGTAGGCGAGACAGAGAGCAAGGGAACAATGTGGGACACTATTGTGTCCATCTTATACCATGCTAGCTGTTGCAAAGATAGGTCAACATGAGCAGCCACAACTTGAGCTCCAACATATATAAATAATCATAACATATGGAGAGTCGGGTGGCAGAACACACGGAAGCATCTCAGCCAGTCATGGTTTTCACTGCTAGAGCAGTTGGATGTCAGCCATTCCTGTTGTTTCAGGCTGTGGTATGAGCTCATGGAGTAGTCTTGGTAGTGGTGTCGCAGCTGGGTGGTTCAGCCGTCAGGTAACACCAGGAATGTTCCTTCTTTGCGATCTGAATGTCAGGGTACAGTCTGTAAAGGAGGTCCAGCAATCTGAACCGGAAGTGGTTTGGTGACAGGTAACCTTCTTGTGACCCCAGCGAAGCCTTCGACCTTTAAAGAGGAAGCACACAGTTGTTGTTTTTTGTACCTCTGCATTCAGAATCGAATGGGTGGCTGATAAAATTGTCCCTTGACACTTATGTCCAGCAGGGGTCCTGTCGGTACTTCCTGCTGCGGCTCCTGATGTGGGCGTCCTCTTACACGCCTTCGTGTTCGTTTGTTGGCACGACGGAACCTTTCCTGTTCGGAAATGTTCAGACAGTCACGACTCCAGTGACCAGGCTGGTCCCAGCCGAAACAGTGTCTACCCCAGACCGGCTTTGAACCATCGTGTTGTCCACCACCCAAGTCCAACCGCACGTCTGTTGAGGATTCTTTCCTCCATCTGTTGGAACTCAAAAGCAAGGTCACCCACTGCTGAATATACCCTAGCTGATCTTTGACCTTTTGGTTCTTTTAACCTTTTATCTTCAGCGATCTGTAATTTAAGTAGTCGTTTCCTTGTTGCTCTGTCATTAGCCCTATTTTGCATGGGATGAATAAAATGTCCTGCCATATATTGTTTTTGGCACAGTGTATATCAGGGTTAACTTTGTCCAAAGTGTTTGGCCAAAGGTTCCCTCCCGGAGGTACAGGTGGGAAACAAGGTCAACAATGGCTTGCATGTATGCATCGGCAAGAGACTTATATTAAAGTAGGCCCCTATAATTGTCATGTGTCAAAAATGTCTGGTGTGCACCACCCTCTGCTGGAGGAAAATGGTCAGACTTGCAAAATAAGGGGTTAATACTTTCTCTTTTAACGTTGATGTTCCAGGTAATTTAATGTTCAGTGAATGTATAGGATAGGCCGATGTCGTTGTGGCTTGTACAGCCCTTTGAGACACTTGTGATTTAGGGCTATATAGATAAACATTGATTGATTGATTGATTGATGGTTGATGGTTGATTATATGACCAAAATGAACTTATTTCATTTATTCATTCATTTTCTATCGCACTCATAGTTTTATTCCATCTTGCATCTAATTATTCCTATTGATTTCTTCCCATTTCACTCAAACAACTAAACAAACAAATAAACAAACTTGCAGCTAACCACAATCAACAGCATACCATTTACGAATACCTTCATTTGTCACTTTCTCATCTTTCTTTCACTTTCGTTTTCCTTTACAAACAACCTCCTGTACCCTAACTCTTCCTTACACTTCACACAATGTTTCTATTTTCTGTTCTCCTAGAAACCATTCACGTAACGTAAGGTTATAAACATCCTTTTCCCCTATTGTTAATGTCATTTGTCAAAAATGTCTGCCATAGGAAAATGGACAGACATGTAGAAGGGGTTAATTTTCGGAGGCAAGATTAATCTTAGAGGGGGCGTGTTAATACCTCCTTCTCTTGTCACTGGAGTAGGGGGCGGTGTCCCAGTCAAAGTCTGGGCGGGTCGTTTGAATTGTCTTGCGCATGAGCGGCAGACAAAAAACCATCAGTCTCTTCTGACATTAATCATCGTTTCTTTTGCTGCATTTCGTTTTTCCACATAATCCCCGTTTACTTTTATAGTACGCCAAACTCTTAAATTCTCTCCCTGAGTGTTCCATTTTCACCAGCGCACACACACACACACACACACACACACACACTCAGCAGCACACACACACACGAGCACGCGTAAGCACTCCCGCACGCACACACACACACACACTCAGCAGCCCACACACACATGAGCACGCGTAAGCACTCCCGCTCACACACACTAACACTCAGCAGCACACTCTCTGCGTTTCACTTTACCATAAAACTTCCAGTTACTTTTTTATTTATTTTTTATTTTATTTTACCAGACATTTGAGTTCACGACTTTTCGAGTATTGTAAACTCCCTCTTGACCCTTTCAAGGAACGTTCTCCTCTTTTTTTTTTTTCTTTTTTTTTTCTTTTTCTCTACCTGCTAGTTCCATTATCGACAACCGTCCATTCAATTGATCATTACACAGTAATGATTAATTACATTCCTCCCCCGCTGATATCACATTTCTGTTTTTCACACTCCAAGGCCATGTGTCTATATTTTCTTAATTCTAGTGCCCTTATCGCACTGGGATCTTCCACGATTGTCCCACGATTCGATTCAATATTGATTCTTGGGGTCACGATTCGATTCAAAATTGATTTTTTTTTTCAATTCAACACGATTCTCGTTTCAAAAACGATTTTTTTTCCCGATTCAAAACGATTCTCTATTCATTTAATATATAGGATTTCAGCAGGATCTACCCCAGTCTGCTGACATGCAAGCAGAGTAGAATATTTTTGTAAAAAGCTTTTATAATTGTAAAGGACAATGTTTTATGAACTGATTGCAATAATGTAAATTTGTTTTAACTATTAAATGAACCAAAAATATGACTTATTTTATCTTTGTGAAAATATTGGACACAGTGTGTTCTCAAGCTAATAAGATGTGATGCAAGTGTAAGCCACACTTGTTCTTTTTTTCTTATAAATGTCTAATGATAATGTCAATGAGGGATTTTTAATAACTGCTATGTTGAAATTGTAACTAATATTGATACTGTTGTTGATAATATTAATTTT
>NC_084731.1:65162958-65285458 GCF_033978785.1 Entelurus aequoreus
ACCATTGGGCTGCCAAACAAAGATCTGTTTCTCTGCTGTGGTTTGTATGGGCCTCAGTTGTATTACACTTTTCCACCACCTGTGGCAGTCATGACAATGTTAAACAAACAGAAGAAGGCTGAAGGTAAAGTGGTTGTCGGCAACTCTCTTTAGCTCTTTAGCGCCGCCCTTGTAGCTCTCTAGAGATTTTTCAAAAATGTATGAAAATGGAAAAAAATGGGGGGGTATACACTACCGTTCAAAAGTTTGGGGTCACATAAACAATTTTGTGGAATAGCCTTCATTTCTAAGGACAAGAATAGACTGTCGAGTTTCAGATGAAAGTTCTCTTTTTCTGGCCATTTTGAGCGTTTAATTGACCCCACAAATGTGATGCTCCAGAAATTCAATCTGCTCAAAGGAAGGTCAGTTTTGTAGCTTCTGTAACGAGCTAAACTGTTTTCAGATGTGTGAACATGATTGCACAAGGGTTTTCTAATCATCAATTAGCCTTCTGAGCCAATGAGCAAACACATTGTACCATTAGAACACTGGAGTGATAGTTGCTGGAAATGGGCCTCTATCCACCTATGTAGATATTGCACCAAAAACCAGACATTTGCAGCTAGAATAGTCATTTACCACATTAGCAATGTATAGAGTGTATTTCTTTAAAGTTAAGACTAGTTTAAAGTTATCTTCATTAAAAAGTACAGTGCTTTTCCTTTAAAAATAAGGACATTTCAATGTGACCCCAAACTTTTGAACGGTAGTGTATATTTTTTTGTTTTAATATGGTTTCTGGAGGAGGACAAACATGACACAAACTTTCCTAAACGTTAGAAATCCCACTGTTGATATTAAACATGCTTCACTGATGACAGTATTTGGCGAGCAACATTTTGTCCTGCTAATTTCGGCGGTCCTTGAACTCACCGTAGTTTGTTTGCATGTACAACTTTCTCCGACGCTGCCACAGAAAGACGTGTTGTATGCCACTCCTTCTTTGTCTCATTTTGTCCACCAAACATTGTATACTGTGCGTGCATGCACAAAGGTGATCTTTGTTGATGTTATTGACTTGTGTGGAGTGCTAATCAGACATATTTGGTCACAGCATGACTGCAAATTAATCCATGCTAACATGCTATTTAGCTAACTGTATGTACATATTACATCATTATGTCTCATTTGTAGGTATATTTAAGCTGATTTATTTTTCTTTACCTATGTCCTCTGTGTATTTAATTTATATTTGCATGCCTCATGACACATTATCTGTATGTAATATAGGCTGCATGTCTGATAGTTGTTTGTGTGCCATGTTGTTCCAGACCACAGCAAACGTTACCCAGCTTGCAAAGATTGTAATAATTATATTAGTCAGCCTGCCAATTCCTTTAACTTGGACACACACATCTATACCATCATTTCCAGGAGTTATCTCACCCTCTGAGAAGTTTTACTAATGTTTTCCAAGGTTGTAAAAATGTGTAGAATAAATATTACATTTCAACATTTCTGTCAACGAAGATTTGCGTCAGCCTGCAACACATAGTCATTTTGATAGTAGGCTAATATAACAAATATATACACTTACATTATGTGTTGTCTTCATTATAACACTTTTATAAGACTTTTAAAGTCATTTTGATAGTAGGCTGATATAGACACTTACATCATGTGTTGTCTTCATTATAACACTTATATATGACTTTTAAAGTCATTTTGATAGTAGGCTAATACAACTAATATAGACACTTACATCATGTGTTGCCTTCATTATAACACATATAATAATTTTAAAGTCATTTTGATAGTAGGCTAATATAACTAATATAGACACTTACAACATGTGTTGTCTTCATTATAACACTTATGTAATACTTTTAAAGTAAATAAATGATAAATGGGTTGTACTTGTATAGCGCTTTTCTACCTTCAAGGTACTCAAAGCGCTTTGACAGTATTTCCACATATATCCATTCACACACACATTCACAGAGTGATGGCGGGAGCTGCCATGCAAGGCGCTAACCAGCAGCCATCAGAGGCAAAGGGTGAAGTGTCTTGCCCAAGGACACAGCGGACGTGACTAGGAAGGTGGAAGGTGGGAATTGAACCCCAGTAACCAGCAACACTCCGATTGCTGGCACAGCCACTCTACCAACTTCGCCACGCCGTCCCTAAGTAATTTTGATGTTAGGCTAATATAACTAATATAGACACTTACATCATGTGTTGTCTTCATTATAACACTTATATAAGAATTGTATAGTCATTTTGATAGTTGGCTAATATACTTAAATTGTGTGTTGTCTTTATTATAACACTTATACAAAGCTGTGTGTTTTGTTTTTCAGATTTTTTTTGTGTATTTGCCCTTTTTAACATTTTGGGTTGCCGACCCCTGAGCTAAAGTCATAGAGAATTTTCTTAAGCGCAAAAAT
Organism: Entelurus aequoreus; assembly: GCF_033978785.1. Lineage (NCBI taxonomy): Eukaryota > Metazoa > Chordata > Actinopteri > Syngnathiformes > Syngnathidae > Entelurus > Entelurus aequoreus. Next base: position 65,165,388 of record NC_084731.1, read on the forward strand.
TTCAACTGAGTGGTGAAGCTGTATTTTCATTTGTACTTAAGTTTTATTTGACAGTTTATTTAGGAAACATATATATTCTTATCTATCATCAAATCAGTTAGACTGTATTTATTTTAGCACTGCGTAATTGTGTGTGAAAGTATTTTTAATCAGTTTTTATTTGTGCCTCCTTTTGCAGTATATTTGTATTAATATTTATTATCAAGGCTTAGGTCAGGCTGATTACAAAAATATTTTTTGTAAATAACACGTGCCTTCATGTCATTTGACAAGGTGTATCCTGTTGAACTGAAAGTGGTTGTAAATAATTATTGAATAAGAGTGAGATTATTAATTCAGTGTTAATATTTGAGTGGCCCCCGAGGTCAAAAATGTTAAGAACCCCTGGCTTGGATTGTATGTTATTAAACAGCAGTTTTGAACTTTGTAACCCATGCAGACGAGTTTTAAAGCGCAGTCGAATTTATTGACCCCCAACACAAACTGATACCGGCAATCAGATACAATGTGAGTGGTGAACAAAAGTCACCTTTATTTGGTATTTGATGATATCAGAGCATTGTATCAAAGGTAAACAAAGTGTCTCCGTAATCTCCAGGGTATTTCTGAAGTTTGTGTGTCCTACAGTCGTCAAATACAGCTTCACCACTCAGTCATCATTTATGCTCTTAAGAAAATTCTCTATGATTTTAGCTCAGGAGTCGGCATGTTGAAAAAGCCAACATTTTAAAAAGAAATTGGAAAAAAAAAAGACAAGTCTTATATAAGTGTTATAACGAAGACAACACATGATGTAAGTGTCTATATTAGTTGTACTAGCCTACTATCAAAATTACTTTAAAAGTCTTGATATAAGTGTTATAACAAAGACAATATGTGATGTAAGTGTCTATATAAGTTATATTAGCCTACTATCGAAATGACTTTAAAAGTCTTGTATAAGGGTTATAACGCACGGTTCCGGTTCGCCGTGCATGACTGCTGGCTGACTGCTCGCTGTTGCGAAAAAGCTAAGTATCGTTCTATCTGTGTGCTTTTAATTGTTTTGCAGCTTTCTTTACTACTTCACAAACATATTTAGTAGTCCTATTTAACTTGCAAATCACCCGATCTCTGTCTCACCACCCGTCCCGCAGCTAGCTAGCTGATAAGCTAACGAAGCTAGCGCGGAGAAAGGCAGCGCCGGTTGGAAAGAATCTACTCCCCGCACACCGTGACCACTTCCCGGAAGACAGCAGGAACTTCACTCAGTGACAGAAATACCATGAGCATGGCTTCCTGCGCTTCGTGCACCTTACTCATCAATAGGCTGGCTCTGCTAGAGGGCCGTCTCCGCCAGTTAGAGCAGAGTAATCTCGTAACTTTAGATGTTGCGGACACATCTGCTAGCGTTAGCTGTAGCGAGCTAACTAGCCCAGCTTGTAGCAGTCCTAAGCGACTTATAAGCTACGGTGTACCGGTTGAGATGCATAATAGATTTAGCTCTTTAGCTAGTCCTACACCCCAGTCTACCGGGCACCACACCTTAGTCATAGGGGACTCCATCACCCGAAACATAAAGCTTAGTAAACCAGCCACAATTAAGTGTATTCCCGGGGCCAGAGCACCTAACATTGAAGCTAATCTTAGGGAGCTAACTCGCAACAGGCCTAGTAAACACGTACGACAGGCTAATCGCACCGCTAGTTATGCGAATACAGTTGTACATATTGGCTCCAATGACACTAGGATGCGACAGTCAGAGATTACAAAGAGAAACATAGCCAGGACTTGTGATCTCGCTAGAAAGATGTCCAGGCATCGAGTACTTGTCTCTGGCCCCCTGCCTGCGAGAGGTAATGATGAGAGATATAGCAGATTAGTCTCGCTTAACAAGTGGCTGGCTATCTTCTGTAAACAGGGACTAACATTTATTGATAATTGGCCCTCTTTCTGGGGCAAACCAGGCTTGCTGATGAGAGACGGCCTTCACCCTAACCAGGAAGGCGCCATCATCCTGTCTAGGAACATAGACTACTCTTTGAGTCACACTTGACTAACTACACTAGAGCAAGCCCGGTTAGAGGCAATTACAGAGTCTGTTAGTCCGGGTGAGGAGTCAGTTAAGCTAGAACTAGCCAGCGTCAGGCTGGATAATCCATGTACGCATAGCAATTCTGTTAGAATAATACACAATTCACATAATGTTTTTTCTGTTGCGACTGTGTCAGAGGTGGACATGCATTCGACTGAGGTGGCAAATTATGATGCGTTCAGTTTATCGCAGCACCAAGCAAACAATCTGAAAATTCCTGTCATATCAATTCCTAGATATGGTTGAAACTATTTAAAGTGCACTATGCATAATAAACGCAACATTATTAATATTGCTACTACGGATAATTTCAACAAAAACTCGTCAAAACAGCCCAATACCTATAATATGGGCTTTTTAAACAAAAGATCATTGCCTCCCAAAACGCTATTAGTTAATGAGGTCATTAGAGACAACAATCTTAACATCATTGGTCTTAGCGAAACCTGGCTCAAACCAGACGATTTTTTTGCGCTGAATGAGGCATCTCCTCCTAACTATACGAATGCACATATTGCCCGTCCTCTTAAAAGCGGTGGGGGGGTCGTACTAATATACAATGAAAACTTTAACCTTACCCCTAACCTAAATAATAAATATAAATCGTTTGAGGTGCTTACTATGAGGTCTGTCACACCGCTGCCTCTCGACCTGGCTGTTATCTACCGCCCCCCTGGGCAATATTCTGACTTTATCAGTGAATTCTCAGAGTTCGTTGCTGATCTAGTGACGCACGCCGACAATATAATCATAATGGGGGACTTTAATATCCATATGAATACCCCATGGGACCCTCAGTGCGTGGCGCTCCAGACCATAATTGATAGCTGTGGTCTGACACAAATAATAAATGAACCCACGCATCGCAACGGTAATACGATAGATCTAGTTCTTGTCAGGGGTGTCACCACCTCCAAAGTTATGATACTCCCGTATACTAAAGTAATGTCCGATCATTACCTTATAAAATTTGAAGTTCTGACTCATTGTCAACAAGCTAATAATAATAATAACTGCTATAGCAGCCGCAACATTAATGCTGCCACAATGATGACTCTTGCTGGCCTACTGCCTTCGGTAACGGCACCATTCCCAAATGATGTCGACTCTATTGATAACCTCACTAACAACTTTGACGATGCCCTGCGCGAAACCATTAATAGTATAGCACCACTAAAGCAAAAAAGGGCCCCTAAAAGTCGCATGGTTTACAGAAGAAACTAGAGCTCATAAATTATCATATAGAAAGCTGGAACGCAAATGGCGCGAGACTAAACTTGAGGTTTTCCATCAAGCATGGAATGATTGTTTTAATAACTTATAAACGCATGCTTACCTTAGCTAAAGCTAAATATTACTCAAGTCTCATCCGCCTCAACAAAAACGATCCTAAATGGTTGTTTAATACAGTAGCATTGCTAACCCAACATGGGACTCCTCCCAGTAGCTCCACCCACTTGGCAGATGACTTTATGAATTTCTTTAATAAGAAAATTGAAGTCATTAGAAAGGAGGTTAAAGACAACGCGTCCCAGCTACAACTGGGTTAATATTAACACAGATATGACTGTATATACAACGGATACCGCCCTCCAAAATAGTCTCTCTCTTTTTGATGAAATAACATTAGAGGAATTATTACGGCGTGTAAGTGGGATAAAACAAACAACATGTTTACTTGACCCACTTCCTGTGAACTTATCAAGGAGCTTTTTGTATTATTAGGTCCATCAGTGCTAAATATTATAAACTTATCACTTTCCTCCGGCACTGTTTCCCTAGCATTCAAAAAAGCGGTTATTCATCCTCTGCTCAAAAGACCTAACCTCGATCCTGACCTCATGGTAAACTACCGACCGGAGTCCCACCTTCCGTTTATTTAGAAAATCTTCGAAAAAAATTGTTGCACAGCAGCTAAATGAACACTTAGTGTCTAACAATCTCTGTGAACCTTTTCAATCCGGTTTCAGGGCAAATCACTCTACGGCAGACCTGGGCATTCTGCGGCCCGCGGGGCACATCCGGCCCTTTGTGCGTCCCTGTCCGGCCCGCGTGAGGCCAATCATAAATTACAAAATACATTTTTAAAAGTATCTATTTCGAGTGTGCAATACAATGGTGCTGCTTTTGTTTTGAAAAGCGTTATTTGTATTACTTCCGTGTGGACGTATGCGCGTGCGTGATTGTGAGTGAATGTAAACAGCTGCAATCACAAATTACAAAATAAAGTTGAAAAAACATCTATGTCGTGCGTGCAATACAACTGTGCTGCTTTTATTTTGAAAAGTGTTATTTATGGGCGTATGTTCGTGTGTAACCTGTGAGTGAAGGTGCACAGCGACAAGTGATGCACGGTTTATACCCGAGACGCTAAAAAGAGAAAAGTTGATGACGAATGGCATGTTTTCAACAAGACATGGACTGCCAAGCAACGTTCCCTCTCAGGTGCGCACCTGCGCAATTGCGCACTGCTCAAGCGTCCTCTGCGCACAGCAAATATATGCCGCGCACCAAATCAAATCCCATCTGAATTCTAAACAAAATAAACACATTTATTCTGTGTAATTTTGCAATGCAACTTTGAGTGACAGTGACAACAAACGGCCCTAACGGTGTTCGTCAACACCGTTCAATTGAACACCGTTCAATTATTGTAACGTCTATCGAGATGCTTCGAGACCAGGAATTATATCGATCACTTTATTGAGCAAAACTGTTTATATTCGGCCATAACCACACCAAAAACATGAGTAAAACACTTCTATCTCGAAAAACTAGTCATTTTCTTCCGTACAAACCAGGCCAAAACCAACTTGTCATCTGTCACCAACACGCATACCACTGGTGCGTTTATGGCCACACAAAAAGTCGGACAACTCAAACACCACACAAAGTTACACTATGACTCCTCAGTCATACCTGTGCTTATTCTACTGTCATTTATTATTAATGTTAATTTATTTATATTAATCATGGAATGCTGTTACTAGAGAAAGTCACAGGAATGCACACTTCATCCTATGCTTACATTTCATTGTGCAACATGAGGATGTTTAAGGGGAACTAAATGTGATCTCTGAAAGGGGTACAAATGATTTCCAAAGCAGTGCTTTTGGTATAAAGTTAAGTTAGGTTAAATGAAAGTATTATTAATTATTAATTATTATCATTATTATTATTATTATTATTATTATTATTATTATTATTATTATTATTATTATTATTATTATTATTATTTATCTTACGGTATACATCAAAAATAATATTGAGCAAAATGTAATTGAAATATTGTCGATGTGGCCCTCCAGCAGTGCTCGGCTTGCTCATGCGGCCCCCGGTAAAAATTAATTGCCCACCCCTGCTCTACGGAGACAGCCCTCGCAAAAATGACTAATGATATATTGCTAACGATAGATTCTGATGCGTCATCTATGTTGCTGCTTCTTGATCTTAGCGCCGCTTTCGATACCGTCGATTATAATCAGGGCCGGCCCGTGGCATAGGCCGTATAGGCAAATGCTAAGGGCACCGTCCATCAGGGGGCGCCACGCCAGTGCCACAAATGTTGGAGAAAAAAAAAAGAAAAAAGTTGGTACTATTATTTCTAAATACAAAAAATAATCCCATGTTAATTAAAATGCAAAGTAAAGCCTATTTAATAGAAATAGTATTTGTTACAACATTACGCCACCCCTTTGTATAGTTGTAAGCCTAGTTGTTAAAGGCCTACTGAAATGAATTTTTTTTATTTAAACGGGGATAGCAGATCTATTCTATGTGTCATACTTGATCATTTCGCGATATTGCCATATTTTTGCTGAAAGGATTTAGTATAGAACAACGACGATAAAGATTGCAACTTTTGGTATCTGATAAAAAAAAGGCTTGCCCCTACCGGAAGTAGCGTGACGTAGTCAGTTGAACATATACGCAAAGTTCCCTATTGTTTACAATGATGGCCGCATGAAGTGAGAGAGATTCGGACCGAGAAAGCGACAATTTCCCCATTAATTTGAGCGAGGATGAAATATTTTTAAATGAGGAAAGTGCAAGTGAAGGACTAGTGGGGAGTGGAAGATGCTGTGAGAGCCGGGGGTGACCTGATATTCAGCTGGGAATGACTACAACAGTAAATAAACACAAGACATATATATACTCTATTAGCCACAACACAACCAGGCTTATATTTAATATGCCACAAATTAATCCTGCATAATAACACCTGCGTGTTTGTTATGCTAGCTCCTAGCTCCTCTGCTAGCTCCTAGCTCCATAGAACACGCCAATACAATGCAAACACCTGATCAACACACACAATCACTCAGCCCAAAAGACCGTTCACCTAACCCAAGGTTCATAAAGCTTATATATTTTTAAAAAGTTACGTACGTGACGCGCACGTAGGTACGGTATGTGTTATGCTAGCTCCTCTGCTAGCTCCTAGCTCCATAGAACACGCCAATACAATTCAAACACATGATCAACACACACAATCACTCAGCCCAAAAGACCGTTCACCTAATCCAAGGTTCATAAAGCTTATATATTTTTAAAAAGTTACGTACGTGACGCGCACGTAGGTACGGTACGTGTTATGCTAGCTCCTCTGCTAGCTCCTAGCTCCATAGAACACGCCAATACAATTCAAACACATGATCAACACACACAATCACTCAGCCCAAAAGACCGTTCACCTAACCCAAGGTTCATAAAGCTTATATATTTTAAAAAAGTTACGTACATACGCAAAAAAAAGCCAAAGCTGCATACTCACAGTAGCACGTCTGCGTCTTTGTCATCCAAATCAAAGTAATCCTGGTAAGAGTCTGTGTTGTCCCAGTTCTCTACAGGCGTCTGTGTATCCAAATCAAAAGTCCTCCTGGTTAGAGTCTCTGTTATCCGAGTTCTTCCATCTTGACTGCATCTTTCGGGAATGTAAACAAAGAAGCGCCGGCTGTGTACTGTTGTGGCTGACTACGTTCGAAAAATACGTCCATTTCGCACCGACAACTTTCTTCTTTGCTTGCTTGGCTTCCTTCTCCATAATGCAATGAACATGATTGAAACAGATTCACGAACACAGATGTCCAGAATACTGTGGAATTATGAAATGAAAACAGAGCTTTTTCGTATCGACTTCAATGTGGAAGGCATACCCGTGTTCGCCGGGCCACGTCACGCGCATACGTCATCCTCAGAGGCGTTTCGAACCGGAAGTTTAGCGGCAAATTTAAAATGTCACTTTATAAGTTAACCCGGCCGTATTGGCATGTGTTATAATGTTAAGATTTCATCATTGATATATAAACTATCAGACTGCGTGGTCGGTAGTAGTGGCTTTCAGTAGGCCTTTAAAGTGCACATCATTAATGTTAATTAAGCAATATCACATTAGAGGGAATGCTGTTTTTTAATTTGAGCACTGCTGTGATTCGGTTAAAGATAATCATAACATAACATTCTCATATAATATGTTAATTTGCTTTCTTTAAGTAAAAAAAAAGGTCAAAGACAAAGCTATTCGGTTTCTTGTGAGTATATACACTTCACTGCCGATGTGGGGGGGGCGCCACCTAAAATCTTGCCTAGGGCGTCAGATTGGTTAGGGCCAGGCCTGATCATAATATTTTATTAGAGCGTATCAAAACACGTGTTGGTATGTCAGACTTAGCCTTGTCTTGGTTTAACTCTTATCTTACTGACAGGATGCAGTGCGTCTCCCATAACAATGTGACCTCGGACTATGTTAAGGTAACGTGCGGAGTTCCCCAGGGTCGGTTCTTGGCCCTGCACTCTTTAGTATTTACATGCATCCACTTGGCGACATCATACGCAAATACGCTGTTAGCTTTCACTGTTATGCTGATGACACCCAACTCTACATGCCCCTAAAGCTGACCAACACGCCGGATTGTAGTCAGCTGGAGGCGTGTCTTAATGAAATTAAAAAATGGATGTCCGCTAATTTTTTGCAACTCAACGCCAAGAAAACGGAAATGCTGATTATCGGTTCTGCTAGACACAGACGTGTATTTAATAATACCACCTTAACATTTGACAACCAAACAATTACACAAGGCGACTGTAAAGAATCTGGGTATTATCTTCGACCCAACTCTCTCGTTTGAGTCACACATTAAGAGTGTTACTAAAACGGCCTTCTTTCATCTCCGTAATATCGCTAAAATGTGTTCCATTTTGTCCACTAGCGACGCTGAGATCATTATTCATGCGTTCGTTACGTCTCGTCTCGATTACTGTAACGTATTATTTTCGGGTCTCCCTATGTCTAGCCTTAAAAGATTACAGTTGGTACAAAATGCGGCTGCTAGACTTTTGACAAAAACAAGAAAGTTTGATCATATTACGCCTATACTGGCTCACCTGCACTGGCTTCCTGTGCACTTAAGATGTGACTTTAAAGTTTTACTACTTACGTGTAAAATACCACACGGTCTAGCTCCAGCCTATCTTGCCGATTGTACTGTACCATATGTCCCGGCAAGAAATCTGCGTTCAAAGAACTCCGGCTTATTAGTAAATTCCCAGAGCCCAAAAAAAGTCTGCGGGCTATAGAGCGTTTTCTATTCGGGCTCCAGTACTTTGGAATGCCCTCCCGGTAACAGTTAGAGATGCTACCTCAGTAGAAGCATTTAAGTCCCATCTTAAAACTCATTTGTATACTCTAGCCTTTATATAGACCCCCTTTTTAGACCAGTTGATCTGACGTTTCTTTTCTTTTCTCCTCTGCCCCCCTCTCCCTTGCGGTCCTCTCCAAGGTTTCTCATAGTCATTCACGCCGACGTCCCACTGGGGTGAGTTTTTCCTTGCCCTTATGTGGGCTCTGTACCGAGGATGTCGTTGTGGTTTTTGCAGCCCTTTGAGACACTTGTGATTTAGGGCTATATAAATAAACATTGATTGATTGATTGATTATAATGAAGACAACACATCATGTGTGTATATTTGTTATATTAGCCTCACTATCAAAATTACTTTAAAAGTCCTATATACACTACCGTTCAAAAGTTTGGGGTCACATTGAAATGTCCTTATTTTTGAAGGAAAAGCACTGTACTTTTCAATGAAGATAAAGAAATACACTCTATACATTGCTAATGTGGTAAATGACTATTCTAGCTGCAAATGTCTGGACACTCCAGTGTTCTAATGGTACAATGTGTTTGCTCATTGGCTCAGAAGGCTAATTGATGATTAGAAAACCCTTGTGCAATCATGTTCACACATCTGAAAACAGTTTAGCTCGTTACAAAAGCTACAAAACTGACCTTCCTTTGAGCAGATTGAGTTTCTGGAGCCTCACATTTGTGGGGTCAATTAAACGCTCAAAATGGCCAGAAAAAGAGAACTTTCATCTGAAACTCGACAGTCTATTCTTGTTCTTAGAAATGAAGGATATTCCACAAAATTGTTTGGGTGACCCCAAACTTTTGAACGGTAGTGTAAGTGTTTTAATGAAGACAACACATGATGTAAGTGTCTATATAAGTTATATTAGCCTACTATCAAAATGACTTTAAAAGTCTTATATAAGTGTTATAATGAAGACAACACATGATGTAAGTGTCTATACAAGTTATATTAGCTTACTATCAAAATGTCTTTAAAAGTATTATATAAGGGTTATAGTTAAGACAACACATGATGTAAGTGTCTATATTAGTTGTATTACCCTACTATCAAAATGACTTTAAAAGTCTTATATAAGGGTTATAATGAAGAAAACACATAATGTAAGTGTCAATATTAGTCATATTAGACTACTATCAAAATGACTTTAAAAGTGTTGTATAAGTGTTATAATGAAGACAGCACATAATGTAAGTGTCTATATTAGTTACATTAGCCTACTATCAAAATGACTTTAAAAGTCTTATATACTGTAAGTGTTATAATGAAGACAACACATGATGTAAGTGTCTATATTCGCAATAATAGCCTTCTATCAAAATGACTTTAATAGTCTTATATAAATGTTATAATGAAGACAACCCACTATGTAATTGTCTATATTAGCTATATTAGCCTACTATCAAACTGACGTTAAAAGTCGTATATATGTGTTGTAATAAAGACAACACATTATGTAAGTGTCTATATTAGTTTACTATCAAAATTAATTTAAAAGTCTTCTATAAGTTTTATAATTAAGACAACACATGATGTAAGTGTCTATATTAGCTATAATAGCCTACTATCAAAATGACTTTAAAAGTCTTATATAAGTGTAAAAATGAAGACAACAGATGATGTGTCTATATTAATTAATTTAGCCTACTATCAAAATGACTTTAAAAGTCTTATATAAGGGTAATAATTATGACAACACATGATGTAAGTGTCTATATTAGTTATATTAGCCTACTATCAACATGACTTTAAAAGTCCTATATAAGTGTTATAGTGAAGACAGCACATGATGTGTCTATATTAGCTATATTAGCCTACTATCAGCCTACTATCAAATGACTTTAAATGTCTTATATAAGTGTTATAATGAAGACAACACATGATGTAAGTGTCTATATTAGCTATATTAGACTACTATCTAAATGACTTTAAAAGTCTTATATACGTGATATAATGAAGACAACACATGATGTAAGTGTATGTATAAGTTATATTAGCGCTACTATTAAAAGGACTTTAAAAGTATTATATAAGTGTTATAATGAAGACAACAAATGATGTAAGCGTCTATATTAGTTATATTATCCTACTATCAAAATGACTTTAAAAGTCTTATATAAGTGTTATAATGAAGACAACACATGATGTAAGTGTCTATATTAGTTATAATAGCTTACCATCAAAATTACTTTTAAAGTCCTATATTAAAGATTAAGATTAAGATTAAAGTACCAATGATTGTCACACACACACTAGATGTGGTGAAATTTGTAAGTGCTATAATGAAGACAACACATGATGTAAGTGTCTATATAAGCCTACTATCAAAATGACATATAAATAAACATTGATTGATTGATTGATTGACTTTAAAAGTCTTATATAAGTAATATAATGAAGACAACACATGATGTAAGTGTCTATATTAGTTATATTAGCCTGCTATCAAAATGACTTTAACAGTCTTATGTAAGTGTCATAATGAAGGCAACACATGATGTAAGTGTCTATATCAGTTATATTAGCCTACTATCAAAATGACTGTAAAAGTCTTATATAAGTGTTATAATGAAGACAACACATGATGTAAGTGTCTATATTAGCCTACTATCAAAATGACTTTAATAGTATTCTATAAGTGTTATAATGAAGACAACACATGATGTAAGTGTCTTTATTAGCTATATTATTCTACTATCAAAATTACTTTAAAAGTCTTGTATAAGTGTTGTATTGAAGACAACACATGATGTAAGTGTCTATATTAGCTATATTAGCCTACTATCAAAATGGCTTTAAAAGTCTTATATATGTGTGTTTTAATGAAGGCAACACATGATGTAAGTGTCTATATTAGCCTACTATCAAAATGACTTTAAAAGTCTTATATAAGTGTTATAATGAAGACAACACATGATGTAAGTGTCTATATTAGTTATTTTAGCCTACTGTCAAAATTACTTTAAAAGTCTTATATAAGTTTTATAATGAAGGCAACGCATGATGTAAGTGTCTATATTAGCTATATCAGCCTACTATCAAAAGGACTTTAAAAGTCTTACATAAGTGTTATAATGAAGACAACACATGATATAAGTGTCTATATTAGTTATTTTAGCCTACTATCAAAATGACTTTAAAAGTCTTATATAAGTGTTATTATGAAGGCAACACATGATGTAAGTGTCTATATTAGCTGCATTATCCTACTATCAAAAGGACTTTAAAAGTCTTATATAAGTGTTATCATGAAGACAACACATGATGTAAGTGTCTATATTAGCTATATTAGCCTACTATCAAAAATTATTTTAAAGTCTTACATAGGTGTTATAATGAAAACAACACATTATATAAGTGTCTATATTAGTTATATTAGCCTACTATCAAAATGACTTTTAAAGTCTTATATAAGTGTTGTAATGAAGACAACACATGATGTAAGTGTCTATAAAAGCCTACTATCAAAATGACTTTAAAAGTCTTATATAAGTGTCATAATGAAGACAACACATGATGTAAGTGTCTATATTAGTTATATTAGCCTACTATCAAAAGGACTATAAAAGTCTTATATAAGAGTTATAATTAAGACAACACATGATGTAAGTGTCTATATTAGTTATATTAGCCTACTATCAAAATGACTGTAAAAGTCTTATACTAGTGTTATAATGAAGGCAACACATGATGTAAGGGTCTATATTGCCATCAGTGTGTGAATGTGTGAATGTGTGTGTGTGAATGGGTGAATGTGGAAATAGTGTCAAAGCGCTTTGAGTTCCTTAAAAAGGTAGAAAAGCGCTATACAAGTACAACCTATTTAACATTTACCATATTAGCCTACTATTAAAATGACTTTAAAAGTGTTATATACGTGTTATAATGAAGGTGTCTTTGTAAACAGTCATTGTCCTGGATGTTGAAAAGTGAACACAGTACAATTGCAGGCGCGGTCATCCAGTTAACTTTGTAAATCTGATACTCTGGTTTAAAAAACAAAAAACATGCTTTTTTTCACTGAGCACAGAAAGAAAAGCTGACCTTGCTCCTTTATCTCCTTTTGTGTTTAGTTTTGTGTCAGTTTGACCAAACTTGGGAGTCTGCAGCAAACTAGCAGGCGCCATTCCTCCTCTGATAACATTCCAGCCTAAAGTTGTGCTTCAGTTCGAGCTCGTGCCTCATTTGCCTCTCATCTCAAGTCTCTGAAGCAAATGGATGCATTTGCATAGTTCCCGTGTTTGGTTCGTACGGCTATGTTTCCATGGCGATGAAAGATACACGAGGTGACAAAAGGAAACATGTGGGCAGTGAGAGAGAGAGAGAGAGAGAGAGAGAGGGGAGGGAAATAAAAAATGGGGCGACGTTGAGGTGGGCAGGGTCTAGAAGGGGGCCATGATTGAGGGAGGAGTATAAGTTCCCCACTTCCTGCTGCCATCGCCTCTTTTCAAGCCGACCAAGCAACAGCCTCTACTTCCCTTCCTCTGTCACGCAGAAACTGATTCACCATGAGCTACAGGAGGTCCAACTTCCAGCAGGTCTCTGCTTCGCACGTCTCGCCCCGGTACCAGTCCGCCAGCATCTACGGCGGCGCCGGCGGCCGGGATGCCCGCATCTCCTCCGTGTCCTCATCCTCCCTGCGCTCCGGAGCTCCCATCATCTCCTCTTCCAGCGCCTTCAGGGTGAGCAGCGGGATGGGTTCGGGTTTCGGGGGCTCGGTGGCCGCGGGTGGCGGCCAGGGAGCGGGGATCACCGGCAACGAGAAGGGAGCCATGCAGAACCTCAACGACCGCCTGGCCAACTACATCGAGACGGTGAGGAACCTGGAGCAGGCCAACCAGGAGCTGGAGATGAAGATCAGGGCGGCCTTGAAGGCGGGAGGGCCCGACCTGAGAGACTACAGCAAGTACGAACCCATCATTGAAGACCTGCGTCAACAGGTGGGTGCGGCAAAAAGGTCCGAATAGAGATATGGAAACAGGTTCCCGAAGTTAAAAACGTGGTTGACATTGGTGTGAAAATTAATATTGTTTAGTGGGGGGCAGCAAGGCCTCTGCTGGCCTCACCTAAATCATGATCATAAATTGATTAAAGTGAACTTTATTTTTCATTTTTACATTAGATAGAGCTTTAATCCAACCAGCTTGTTGCATGAAATCTGCCGGAGGCCTTCTGAATAAAAAAAGCGGCGGTCTGTGCAGTGTAAGTTGGCATACAGTTGATAGACATTTGCCACAGCCAATCAGGTGACGAGTTGTTGTCAGTACGCCTCACTAGGTTGCCACATGTTGAACACCTCCTGTGGGCACTAGTTGGGACTTGCCAAAGCAGGAAGTGCTCTGCAAATCAACAGAACCGCATGTTAAAAAATATGTTTACCTTAAAAATAACAGTGGTATAATGTTTTCAATTTACAGTAATGCCCTGTAAAACAATAAATTAAGAAAAAAAAAAATTTCCAGCTCAGTCGCCAGAATTTTACCATTATAATTGTTCCATTACTGCACGGTAAAAAAATTTACGGTAAAAAAAACCCCCAAAACCAAAAACCAAAGACATAAGTATAATTATTCGATTAAAAAAAACAATGACCATAGATTTTACGGTAAAAAAAAAAAAAAGCAGCTCAGTTGCCAGAATTGTACCGTAAAAAGTAACTGTAGTATCATTTTTCAATTTACATTAATGCCCTATAAAAAATAAGTGAAAAAAATAACCTTTTCCAGCTCAGTCACCAGAATTTTACCAAAAAAAACAATGACCATAGATTTTATGGTAAAAAAAAAAAAAAAAAAAAAAAAGCAGCTCAGTTGCCAGAATTGTACTGTAAAAAATAACAGTAGTATAATTTTTCAATTTACAGTAATGCCCTGTAAAAAAATATGTGGAAAAAAAAAATAAAATTCCAGCTCAGTCACCATAATTTCAAATTATAATTGTCCCATTTTTACAGTAATGCATGGTAAAAACGACCAAAAATCCTTTGTGGATCATTAAAGTTTGTCTAAGTCTAAATCAAAGTCTAAGTAACTTGGCGAGCAGAGACATTTGATATAGACTCGCTTTTTTACCACACATTGGCTGAAGAAGATTCATTTACAGATATATACTTGCAAGGCCATTCGATTGGAATCATTTTTAAATGCGCCGGAAATCAGCCTGTTTTGTCCACTATTGATGTGTTTCAATGGCCAGTAGTGTGCAAGTGTGTTTCTGTCTACTAGTTCTTATGTGGGGACATCAAGTGTATGCGGTGTCCATTAAAGTTGGGCTACGTAGAACATCACTGAAGGCACAGCCCGCCACTGATAATACTTATGTAAAGAAGAGGCCCTCAAAAAGTTATCGAGTTTCCTGCATCTGAATGAAGGGTGTGGCGGCCCCGCGCTTCCCCTCCCCCACCATCAATCTGTGTTTCATAGCAGAAGTTGGTCAGAACTTCCCCCTGATGAGTCACCAGCAGGGGGCCAACTTCCACATTCTGCACCACTCCCCCCTGGGCCTCAATGTCAAACAGATGTGTGGCACCAAGGATCTTGTGCTCCACTATGTGGTGTGTGTGTGTGTGTGTGTGTGTGTGTGTGTGTGTGTGTGTGTGTGTGTGTGTGTGTGTGTGTGTGTGTGTGTGTGTGTGTGTGTGTGTGTGTGTGTGTGTGTGTGTGTGTGTGTGTGTGTATGTGTATGTGTGTGTGTGTGTGTGTGTGTGTGTGTGTGTGTGTGTGTGTGTGTGTGTGTGTGTGTGTGTGTGTGTGTGGAGTGTGTGTGTGTGTGTGTATGTGTGTGTGTGTGTGTGTGTGTGTTTGTGTGTGAGCATGTAAGTGTGTAAGCATGTGTGTTTGTGAGCATGCGTGTGTGTGAGCGTGTGTGTGTGTGACCTTGTGTGTTTGTGAGCATGTGTGTGAGTGTGTGTGTGTGTATGTGTGTGTGTGTGTGTGTGTGTGTTTGTGTGTGAGCATGTAAGTGTGTAAGCATGTGTGTTTGTGAGCATGCGTGTGTGTGAGCGTGTGTGTGTGTGACCTTGTGTGTTTGTGAGCATGTGTGTGAGTGTGTGTGTGTGTGACTATGTGTGTGTGAGCATGTGTGTGTGTGACAATGTGTGTGTGAGCATGTGTGTGTGTGACTATGTGTGTGTGTGAGCATGTGTGTGTGAGACTATGTGTGTGTGTGATCATGTGAGTGTGTGAGCATGTGTGTGTGTGACTATGTGTGTGTGAGCATGTGGTGTGTGTGAGCGTAACAATCAGCTTCACAAGTCACATATTTGTCCCACTCTCTCTCCCAGCGTCTCTAATGCCACATGTTTCTTCTCCACTCATAAATGGGTGGTGTGTGTTTTCCCTGTCCTGCCGGACATTGAAGAAAAAAAATCGCATAAAACCACCAAGAATTGCGCCCACACAAACACATGCGCATAAAGAAATGAGGAAGACTGGAATTTACGCGGGTTGACTCTTTCCCAGGGTTCCAGGATGGCCCCCTTTGTGTAATCTGACTCCTGGGTCCTCACACACATGTAGACATCTGCACATGGCTTTCTCATTGTGTGAATGCTTCCAAAGCATTCACACATATGGTTTTCTACACCAAAATTCATTTATTTCCCAGATTTTCAGGTTTCCCGGGACATTTTTCCCATTCAAAATGAATTGGCCATTTTTCAAACTTCCACCATTTCCACATTTTTCAACCGATTCAAACCATTCTACCTTCAACACATTTCACTCATCCTGGAAATTCACACGACCATTTTTTTCAATTTCAAAAAAATTCCAGGAATCCCCAGAATTCCCAGTTCTTCGCATACCCTTTTTTCTGGCGACTACTCCTTCCACATTTTTCAACCCACTTCAACCGTTCCACCGTCAAAACATTTCTCTCAATCAGGACAAAAAACGAAGTTGTTTTTTGAACAGGAAAAATTCCCACTTTTTCTGAAATTCCAGGAATTCCATAATACCATTTCTCAATTAAAAATGTTACTACTTCAACATGTCTCGACTGATTTAAAAGTATTTAACATCAACCATTTCAACTCATTCAGAACATTTATAATTTTTTGCATTTTCAAAAAAATTCTCGCTTTTCCCGAAATCCCCAAATTCCCATGAAATTCCAATTGAAAAGAATGGGACATTTTTCAAAGTTCTACAACTCACACATTTTTTATCCGATTCAAACCATTCTACCTTCAACACATTCAACTCATCCTGGAAATTGATACTATAATTTTTTCAATGTCAAACAAATTCCAGAAATCCCCAGAATTCCCGGTTTTTTGCATCCCGTTTTTCACCCTTTTTTCTGGCGAATACTCCTTCCACATTTTTCAACCCACTTCAACAGTTCCACTGTCAAATCATTGTTCTTAATTAGGATAAAAAACTACGTTTTTTTTTGTAACTGAAAAAATTCCCAGTTTTTCCGATATTCCAAGAATTCTATAAAACTATTTCTCAATTAAAAATGTTACTACTTCAACATGTCCCGACTGGTTTGAAAATTTACAACACCAACCATTTCAACTCATTTACATGTTTTAGTATTTTCAAAAAATTTCCCGCTTTTCCCGAAATTCCCAAATTCCGATGAAATTCTCATTGAAAAGAATGGGACATTTTTCAAAGTTCCACAACTCCTATATTTTTGATCCAATTCAAACCATTCCACCTTCAACACATTCAACTCATCCTGGACATTCACACTATAATTTTTGCAATTTCAAAATAATTCCAGGAATTGACAGAATTCCCAGTTTTTCGAACCCTATATTCACCCTTTTTTCGGTTGACTACGCCTTCTACATTTTTCAACCCACTTCAACCGTTCCACCATCAAAACATTTTTCTTAATCAGGACAAAAAAGGAAGTTGTTTTTTTAACTGAAAAAATTCCCAGTTTTTCCGAAATTCCAAGAATTCTATAATACCATTTCTCAATTAAAAATGTTACTACTTCAACATTTCTCGACTGATTTAAAAAATTTCAACACCAACTCATTCAGAACATGACTTTTTTTTTTAGCATTTTCCCAAAAATTCACGCTTTTCCCAAAATTCCCAAATTTCCATGAAATTTCCATTGAAAAGAATGGGATATTTTTCAAAGTACCACAACTTCCACATTTTTTTTCTGATTCAAACCGTTTCAACTTCAAAATATTCAGCCTATTCAGGAATTGTGTGTTTCCTTTCAACAATTCCAAAAAAATATATCCCGGATTTCCTAGAATTCCCAGTCTTTAGGGACATTTTCCCCATTCAAAATGAATGATCCATTTTTCAAACTTCCACAATTTCCAAATTTTTCAACCGATTCAAACCATTCCACCTTCAACACATTTAATTAATCCTGGATATTCAAACAGTTCCAACTTCAAACTGTTCAGCCTATTTGGTAATTGCAGTCTTTCCCTTGACAAATTCCAAAAAATCCCAGAATTCCCAGAATTCCCAGTTTTCCGGGACATTTTTCCCATTTAAAATGAATTGGCCATTTTTCAAACTTCCACCATTTCCACATTTTTCAACCGATTCAAACCATTCCACCTTCAACACATTCAATTCATCCTGGAAATTCAGACAACCATTGTTCCACGTTTAACAAATTTCCAGGAATTCCTGTTTTTTCTAACCTTATTTTCTTTTTTAGTGCGATGACTCCTTTCCCATTTTTCAACCCATTTCAACCGTTCCACTGTCAAAACATTCTTCTAAGTCAGGAAAAAAAAACAAGTTGGTTAAAGAACTTGAAAAATTCCCAGTTTTCCCGAAATTCTGTAATACCATTTATAAATAAAAAAACTGTTACTACTTCAACATTTCTTGACCGATTTAAACAATTCCAACACCAACCAATTCAGCTCATTCAGGACATTCATGCTCCTAATCATTTCCTAAAAAATACAGCTTTTCCCAAAATTTCCAGGAAGTTCCCATTGAAATGAATGGGACATTTTTCCAAGTTGCACAATTCCCAATTTTTTCTGTCAAAACATTCCTCTTAGTCAGGACAAAAAAAAACAAGTTGGTTTAAGAACTTGAAAAATTCCCGGTTTTCTCGAAAATCTGTAATACCATTTCTCGATCAAACAACTGTTCCTACTTCAACATTTCTTGACGGATTTAAACAATTCCAACACCAACAAATTCAGCTCATTCAGGACATTCATGCTCTTAATCATTTATAAAAAAAATCCTTCTTTTCCCAAAATTTCCAGGAAGTTCCCATTGAAATGAATGGGTCATTTTTCCAAGTTGCACAATTCCCACATTTTTCAACCTATTTAAACCATTCCAACATCAACACATTCCACTCATCCTGGACATTCAAACTAACACGTTCCCAAGTTCCAAACCAAATTCCGATTTTCCTGGAAATTGAAACTCTTCAACATTCAAACCAATCCAACATTTAAACTATTCTTATATTCTGTCAGCATTTCACTTCAACTTCAGCATTGGAGCATTCACACGCACTTCCTTCAGGAATTACTTCATCTAGTTGCACATCATTTTAGGAGCAGAGTCCTCAAGAAACGTCAACGGAGCACCAAGACTACGTCAACTAAAACCTGTCCCTTTGTTCCTTTCCAGATCTTTGACAAGATAGCGGAAAATGCTCGCGTGGTGCTGCAGATTGACAACTCCCGTCTGGCTGCGGATGACTTCAAAGTGAAGTATGTCCTTTTCACTTCATTCTCTTGTTTATTTGCCCTAAATCAATATGTCTACATAAATTAGCAGATATATTTTGTAAATGTTTATTTCCATGCATTGTTTCCAAACGGTGCCTGTAACACGGCAGTAAAACGGCCGATCAAACAAAACAGAAGTCATGGTCATGGACCCACTAGCTGCTCTCCAATCAGCTAAACACACTCAATAACTCCACGGTGACGTCTTGGTGATTTTACCAAACTGAAACAACAGAAAAAAAATTCCATTGTAAGGTAGACACATAGACACTTGGGAGCATAGTTGTCAAAGCTACCGAAGCTAGCTTGATTACATTACGATAGCACGTACAAATATGCATGAAAGCACTCCTCACAGATGGGTCGGTTTAGTAAGTATGAATTGTTTTGGTTATATTGTAAAACTTACAAAACGTCGCTTGGAGTGATGAATGAAGAATCCTTTCGAGCAGAATGCTATGAACGGGCCGAAACAGGAAGCGCATTTTCAACCCGCAGCACCTGCAGTGAGCGAACTCGTCCAAAAGATGGCGCCTTAGCACAAACAATAACACACCTTTTCAGTGTCTCTGTTGGTGTTTTACGGAAACTATTGCATACAGCAGAAAAAAAATTGTTAATTAGCTGCACAATTTTATAAGCCGCAGGGTTTAAACCTGGGGGAAAAAGTAGCGGGACGTAACTTCTTTGACTGCCAGTGTTGTCATTTAAGGACTTTGATTAATGTGTGTGATACAGTGAAGTGTTTGTCGGTGTTACAGGTTTGACACGGAGCTGGCAATACGCCAGTCGGTGGAGGCCGACATTGCCGGGCTGAAGAAAGTGATTGATGACACCAACATGAGCCGGATGAACATTGAGAGTGAGATTGAGGCTGTGAAGGAGGAGCTCGCATTCCTGAAGAGGAACCATGAGAACGTGAGTGTGCAGTACACTTTAATCAGTGTACTTCAAGGTCGTCCTTCAGTTTTGCACATAACACATTTTACCACAAATGTTGGGGCCGAGTGTGGAGAGATAAATGTTATATTTTGAAAAATCTCAACTTTAAAAGTCCTAATTAGGGTTGAAGCGAATATTTTTATTTTTTTTTAATATAATATTATAAAATATTAATTGATATGATCTGTACAGCATTTTTTCGGCAGTGACCAGTTTTAGACCCAAGGGTCTTAAGTGTGACTTTTTTCAACCTAAATAAC
Organism: Entelurus aequoreus; assembly: GCF_033978785.1. Taxonomy (NCBI): domain Eukaryota; kingdom Metazoa; phylum Chordata; class Actinopteri; order Syngnathiformes; family Syngnathidae; genus Entelurus; species Entelurus aequoreus. The sequence continues at coordinate 65,186,008 of NC_084731.1, forward strand.
ACAATGTTGTCATCATTTATCGACAGAAAAGAGACTCCAGCAACGTTATTTGGGAATTATCATTTGTGTTTTTCATGCTAACATGGGGAGTGCTGTTATTATTTGTTGTAATATTTTGAAAATGAAGACAAACTCGATGGTTTACGATCAGGGCTGAGGCCAGATCAAATATATTCATTCAGTTATTTGTATAGCTCTTTTCTTCAGTTTGAACCAGAATGAGGAATGTAACATTTACTGCATTTCCCACATTTCTCACCCGATTCAAAACCTTGGACAATCAAACTACCAAGTTCACAATCCCAGGAATTCCCAGAGTTTCTGGTTCTACAAAGCTTTCACGGACCATGTTTCCAATAAATTCCAACCATTCCATCTTCAAAATTTGCCACTTAATTGGAACAAGCTATGCTCCTAATTTTTTTCCATACAAATTCTTGGTTTTCCCGAAATTCCCGAATACCCTTTCTCAATTCAAACTGTTACTACGTCAACATTTTTCAACCAAATGAAAACATTCCAAAACCAACTCATTCATATCTTCTCGAACAGTTGTGCTGGAATCAATATTGTCAAAAAATTCCCAATTTTCATAAAATTCCTAAATTTCCAGGAGATTCACATTCAAATTAATGGACATATTCATAGTTCTAGTTCTAGTTCATCGTTTTACTTGATTCCAACCTTTCAACCATCCACACACACTACTCTTCTGATATACCGAACGCAAAACATATTTTCTCCTTCAAAATTCCCGGTTTTCCCAGAATTTCCAGGAATGTTCTCCCAACTGACAATGAATGGAAAAATTTAAAATTTAGTGCTTATCCCACATTCCTCATCCAATTTGAACCGTTCCAACATCCACACACTCCACTCACCCTGGACATTCAATCCTGCATGTTTTCCGGTTTGTAAAACTTCCCTGATTACCCGGAATTACCAGGAATCTCCTCCCATGTAAAATCAAAACAAACGTCTCCATATGCCACATTTCTCGACCGATTTCAACCGTTCCACCATCCACACACTCCACTCACCTTGGACCCTAAGTTAAAACATTTTTTTCCAAAGCCCTATTTTCACCGCTTCCTGGAAAGTTTTCACAGTCCACAATCTTCAACCGTTTTTGACCATTCCACCTTCAAAATATTCCTCTTCGTTGGGAAAACAAATGCTCCTATTTTTTCCACTTTTCCCCAAATTCCAGGAACTTCAAAATACCCATTCTCAATTCACACTGTTACTATGTCAACATTTTTCAACGTATTCCAAAAATGTCCACACCAACCCATTCATATCATCTAGGACAATTGTGCTAGTATCATAATTTTCAAAACATCCAGATTTTTCGAAATTCCAAAATTTCCAGGAAATTCCCATTCAAATGAACGGACGTATTCATAGTTCTGCAGTGTCCAAACTCTCAAATTTGTAAACCCGATCCCGACCTTTCAACCATCCATCCACACTACTCTTCCCATATATGGAACGCAAAACATGTTTTCTTTTTCCCAAAATTCCCTGTTTTCCAGGAATTTTTTCAATGAATGGGCAATACACAAACCTCTCCATATCCCACATTTCTCAACCGATTCGAACCGTTCCAACGTCCACACACTCCACTCACCTTGGACAATCAAACTATAATTTTCCAAGTTCCAAGTGAACTTGTTCATTACTCACTACAGCACTAATAGGTAGTGACCTAACATACGTTACTTATAAACATTATACTATGCATTGATGTTCTTGTTTGTGTGCCGTGCAGGAGGTGATGGAGCTGAGGAACCAGATCTCCCAGTCAGGAGTGCAAGTAGACGTTGATGCTCCCAAAGGTCAGGACTTGTCCCAGATCATGGAGGACATGAGGGGGAACTATGAGAAGATTGCGCTAAAGAATGCAGCGGATCTGAAACGGTGGCATGAAACTCAGGTGAGGACACGCTACAAAAGGTTCATCACGCATCAAGTTGGAAGTGTTCTAATTCGATGCTGTCTTTCATTCCCTGGTCATTAGACAGAAGATGTACAGGCGCAGGTATCACAGAACACAGAGGCACTCCAGGGCGCACAGATGGAGAGGAGTGACTTAACCAGACAGATACAGACTCTGGAAATAGAGCTCGCGTCTCAACAGAGTTTGGTAAGCGCACATCAAATATGTTTCTTATCTGTCCACAAGTAGCTGGAATAACAAGTCCTGTTTGATGCACCATCAGAAAGCCTCTCTTGAGGACACACTGCGCAACACAGAGCTACGTAACAACATGGAAATGGAGAAGTACAATACCATTCTTCTACGTCTGGAGGAAGAGCTCGGACATCTGCGCGCAAACATCAACCAGCAGACTCAGGAGTACGAGGCGCTGCTCAACCTCAAGATGAAACTGGAAGCTGAGATTGAGACCTACAAGAGCCTGCTGGACGGTGGCGATTTCAAGTAAGAGTTAAGTCCATGAGAGGAGGGAAAGATCAATGTGCAATGGTTACGTAGTGGAACCACATTTTCCTTTCTTCACAGGCTCCAAGATGCACTTCAATGAGCTGCCACAGTCCCCGGGGAAGAGGCTCCACGGCTAAATTAAGCATACCAAATTAGTATACATGCTCATTTTCCAAACATAGTTGCACCACATCTGACAGAGTGAATCAAGCCATCAACTAGTGTGTGACCTGGCGGCAATAAAATACTTCAACCATCAGCTTGACTATTGATGTGTCGTTTGTTTTGGGGAGAAACGAGGTTGGTTGTCATACCTTCTCACCACCAAAGGGTGCTGTATGTTAGGATTAGGGCTCTCCTAGACTTAGATTTAGATTTAGACAAACTTTATTCTTCCACAAGGGAGATTGTTCCACACAGTAGCTCAGTTACAAAGGATGGAAAGGATAAAGAGGGATGTACACTCCGATGAAGATTACAGAACTAAACTCCGAATTCCAACACCCAGAAGTTGGATGTCCGGCATAAAAACACACTCCTTTACAATAATATGTCCAGGATTACACTACCTCTTGTTCACCAAAATGGCAATCCCACACCGCCTTTCTTCATACCGCTCAGGAGTGTGTCTCTATCAGAAAGTGAGGTTGTGAAGCCGCATAGAGACGCGCTATGGTCCGGTAAGTCCGTTTGTAGCCAAGTCTCACATGATACTGCACACGGCGTACTCCTTTTGAGTTCGGACGAGCCCGAACAATTTGTCCATTATATTCGCCAAAGACCGCACGTTCCCCATGAGGACAGAGGGAGTTGCAGGCTAAATTTCCTTCTCCACTCCTTCATCTTTGTGCCTGCACGGCATCCCCGGCGCTTTTTCCGTAGTTCCACGGGAATGTCAGGCCGCGATTCCCAAAACGCTGCCAAGGAGAGCGCAAACATCTCTTCGCGTGTGTAAACAAAGGGCCGGCTGCTCAACTGATCAAAGCCAAACACAAAAACGGCCCGAAAAGAAAAAGAAAAGTATCGAAAACACACAAAAACGCCCAAGAACCATAATTAGTGGTTTATGGAAAAGATAAGTGATAAAAAACAACCAGGAAAAGTTGAGAAGAATACCAAAAATAAAGTAAAATGAAAGAAATCAAAGGAGCTACTGTGATGTTCTTCCACTATTTCAGGCGCATCAAAGAAATAAAACAAAATAAAAAAATATATATATATAAAATAAAACTTTTACACAAGAAATAAAATAATTGCGAAGGCAAAGCTGTAATTGAGAGTGTAAGTAGATAGATAGATAGATAGATAGATAGATAGATAGATAGATAGATAGATAGATAGATAGATAGATAGATAGATAGATAGATGGATGGATGGATGGATGGATGGATGGATGGATGGATGGATGGATGGATGGATGGATGGATGGATGGATGGATGGATGGATGGATGGATGGATGGATGGATGGATAGATAGATAGATAGATAGATAGATAGATAGATAGATAGATAGATAGATAGATAGATAGATAGATAGATAGATAGATAGATAGATAGATAGATAGATAGATAGATAGATAGATAGATAGATAGATAGATAGATAGATGGATAGATACCGTATTTTTCGGACTATAAGTCGCTCCGGAGTATATGTCGCACCGGCCGAAAATGCACAATAAAGAAGGAAAAAAACATATATACGTCGCACTGGAGTATAAGTCGCATTTTTGGGGGACATTTATTTGATAAAATCCAACACCAAGAATAGACATTTGAAAGGCAATTTAAAATAAATAAAGAATAGTGAACAACAGGCTGAATAAGTGTACGTTATATGACGCATAAATAACCAACTGAGAACGTGCCTGGTATGTTAACATAACACATCATGGCAAGAGTCATTAAAATAACTATAACATATAGAACATGCTATACGTTTACCAAACAATCCGTCACTCCCGATCGCTAAATCCAATGAAATCTTCCTCCCCGGTGTCGCCTCTGGTATGCGCCGTTTCCTTTCTTTCTGCTGCTCGAGCGCCGTTTTCTGCTGCATATTTCACTACGTCCAGCTTGTAATCTGCAGTATATCATTTCCTTTTCGTGCCATTTTAGTTCAGCCCTTCTCAGTTTTTATAAGTTACCGCCAATGTTGAAATAATCCATTTTAATTGCTACGGATGTAGCAGCAGTTAGCATCCCATGACCCACAATGCACTTCTGCCATGACGCACAATGCACTTCTGCCATGACCCGCCTCCGCCGAATTCTTATTGGTTGACGTGTGTGACGATTACTGACGTGTGTGTGACGATTGCGGACATTTGCTTCGTCTTTACGCGAATGAGATAAATAATATTATTTGATATTTTACGGTAATGTTTTAATAATTTCACACATAAGTCGCTCCGGAGTATATGTCGCACCCCTGGCCAAACTATGAAAAAAACTGTGATTTATAATCCGAAAAATACGGTAGGTCTTTATTGTCATTGCACAAGTACAACAAAACTTTGTTTTCAGCACAAACCCGTTCAAGACTAGACAAACAAACAGTGTACACGGTTACAGAACAGGAACGCTGATGTGTCGCCACAAGGCGCCCCGTAAAAGATGGGAAAAAAGGTAAAACGCTGGGAAGGATGAGTAAAAAAATACAATCTAGACTGGGCTCCTAAGGAGGCCCAGTCTGGAGTGGGAAAAAAACCTCCATAGCAAAGCACATATACATATTTATATTATTTATAAGTAACAAGCTATCTAATTGTTACACAGTTGTTCGACTTGATACTAGCAAAAGATTCCAGTTCGGGATAGTCGACATACTGTATATACTCATATCTAAAGTGCTGTCAAATATTAGAATAGAATAGAATAGAATAGAATAGAATAGAATAGAATAGAATAGAATAGAAAGTACTTTATTGATCCCTGGGGGGAAATTCAGCACCACAGTTCGCTCACAATAGACAATGAACACTTAGGTATTTTTTACATGTGAATAACACAAAAACAGTCTATTATACAGCATTATTCACATGTAAATAATCCATCCATCCATCCATTTTCTACCGCTTATCCCTTTCGGGGTCGCGGGGGGTGCTGGAGCCTATCTCAGCCACCTCATCACAGGGCCAACACAGATAGACAGACAACATTCACGCTCACATTCACACACTAGGGCCAATTTAGTGTTGCCAATCAACTTATCCCCAGGTGCATGTTTTTGAAGGTGGGAGGAAGCCGGAGTACCCGGAGGGAACCCACGCAGTCATAATATAAATACATTATACATTTACAGTACATGTACAGTCAAAAGGAACATATGCATTATACATTATATATCTGCATTATATATTATATATATATACATATTAATAGTTTTAATTAGATTAATAATTTAAATTGCCTTCAGAGGAACAGCAATTTTTTCTGACTTTTGCCTGTCGTTCACGATCATTATGAGAGACAAGAACACATATGTTGGTTTTTTTTTAGGATTTTAAACATCTTAAAAACCGCTTGCAAGATGCGGCTAATGGTAGTCACCTTTGTAACCTTCCGAGCCTCTAAAACAACTTCAAAATCTTCCATCAACATTTTCTATACACACTGCAAGTATATATAAAATGTAGTAACAGACACCTTCATAACAATATGTAATATGCACAATATACACACTGCAAGTATATATATAATGTAGTAACAGACACCTTCATAACAATATCTAATATGTACAATATACACACTGCAAGTATAAATTAAATGTAGTAACAGACACCTTCATATCAATATGTAATATGTGCAATGTACACACAGAAAGTATATATATATATATATATATATATATATATATATATATATATATATATATATATATATATATATATATATATATATATATATATATATTATAGTAACAGAAACCTTCATAACAATATGTAATATGTACAATACACACTACAAGTATATATATATATATATTATAGTAACAGACACTTTCATAACAATATGTAATATGTACAATATACACACTGCAAGTATATATATAATGTAGTAACAGACAGCTTCATAACAATATTTAAAATGTTTTCTATACAAACTGCAAGTATATATATAATATAGTAACAGACACCTTCATAACAATAAGTAACATGTACAATATACACACTGCAAGTATATATATATAATGTAGTAACAGACACCTCCATAACAATATGTAATCTGTACAATATACACACTGCAAATATATATATATATATATATATATATATATATATATATATATATATATATATATATATATATATATATATATATATATATATATATATATATATATATATATATATATATATATATATATATATATATATATATATATATATATAACAGATTAGAAAGTTTCAAATAACAGATTAGAAAGTTTCATAAATAAAAATAGAATACTTGAAGAGAACCAATATGGCTTTAATTGAAATTACAGAAGAAATTACCAATGCAATAGATAGTAAAAAATGTGCGGCAGCGGTTTTTATGGATCTAACTAAAGCATTTGACACAATTAATCACAATATTTTAATCAAAAAACTAGAACGATATGGCATCAGAGGGTTAGTCTTAAACTGGATAAGAAGTTATCTAACGAACAGGAAACAATACGTGAAGCTAGGCGAACACACGTCTACAACGCTAAATATATCCTGTGGTGTACCTCAGGGATCAATACTAGGACCTAAATTATTCAATCTCTATATAAATGACATTTGTAAAGTTACAAAAGATTTAAAGTTAGTATTATTTGCGGATGATACAACAGCGTTTTGTTCAGGAGAGAACACACAAGAGATAATACAAATAATAACAGAAGAAATTAACAAATTAAAAAGATGGTTTGACAAAAACAGACTATCGTTGAATCTTAGTAAAACTAAAATAATGCTATTTGGTAACAGTAGAAGAGAAAGTCAAACACAAATACAAATAGACGGAATAGAAATTGAAAGAGTAAATTAAACCAAATTTCTAGGTATAATGATTGATGATAAATTGAACTGGAAATCTCACGTAAAAAATATACAACATAAAGTAGCAAGAAACACGTCAATAATGCATAAAGCAAAACATGTTCTAGACCAAAAATCCCTTCATATTCTCTACTGCTCACTAGTGTTACCATATCTGAGTTACTGTGTAGAAATATGGGGAAATAATTACAAAAGTACACTTCATTCATTAACGTTGTTACAAAAAAGATCAGTTAGAATAATACATAATGTTGGATATAGAGAACATACAAATCCTTTATTTATTGAATCAAAAATACTGAAATTCCACGACATAGTGAATTTGCAAACAGCTAAAATTATGCACAAAGCAAACTATAACCTGCTACCCAAGAATATACAACAATTCTTCTCAAAAAAAGAGGAGAAATATAATCTTAGAGAAAAACGTAATTTAAAACATTTGTTTGCACGTACAACACTTAAGACCTTCAGTATATCAGAATGTGGAATTAAATTATGGAATGGATTAAGCAAAGCAATCAAACAATGTACTAATATGATCCACTTCAAGAAACTCTTCAAACTTGAAGTGTTTACAAAGTACAAAGAAGAAGAACCATGATAAACATTCTCAATTTATTTCATCCATCCATTCATTCATTCTTAAAGTATGCTTACTTATCTCATCATATGAAATATGACTTACTTCACCAATTATTATTATCGAATTCTTACTATTATTTATTTATTTATTTTTATTGTGATTGTAGTGGATTGTCCGAAGCTTAAGCAGGCAACAAAAGTAGTTTAGTACAACAAATTTATTTACCCATTATCAGAAGTGCAGGTTGAATTAAGTTGTCCGTGCAAGCAGACACAATGTACTCCAGAGCACACAAGACACACACAAGCCAAAATCACCCCCGAGTTCCAGTCTTCTGCCATTTTTGATATGTCTGTTGTGCGTCATCGTTCCTTATCGAGTGCGTCAAATGTCTTGTTTTGCTTTTCCTATCTGTTCCATAACAACTCGAATCCTTTAGACAGTCAACACATTCTATAGACAGGTTGGCACGACTTAATATTCACTTTTGTCCCACAACTGGTCCATTCAATGGCACAAAAATACAAGAGTATTGAAAATGAGCGGACATTCTTAAAAGACAAGAAATATAGGTCAAAAGGTCAGAAATTCTACTACATGATTACTTATGGAGTTTATTGTGAATAAATTGTGAACAGGAAGTGAACAAAAAGTTTTGCAACTGTTATGTAAAGAAAAGGGGTAGGATTAAATAAACTCTGCTTCTTCCTACTCCTTTTCGAACATGTTGAAAAGAGAAACTGGAAATTGTGATGTATCATGTTGTATGCTTGCATGTTCGAAATAAACTCAAACTCAAACAGACACATTCATAACAATATGTAATATGTACAAAATACACACTGCAAGTGTATATGATGTAGTAAAAGACACCCTTATAACAATATGTAATATGTACAATATACACACTGCAAGTATATGTATAATGTAGTAACAGACACCTTCATAACAATATGTATAATGTACAATATACACACTGTAAGAATATGTATAATGTAGTAAAAGACACCTTCATAACAATATGTAATATGTTTTATATACACAGTGCAAGTATATATATAATGTAGTAACAGACACTTTCATATTAATATGTAATATGATTTATATACACACTGCAAATATATATATAATGTATTAACAAATAGCTTCATAACAATATGTAATATGTACAATATACACACTGCAAGTATATATATAATGTAGTAACAGACACCTTCATGACTGTAACAGCCTTTGTTGGTGTGGGCTCTCTGTGGTGGATATATGGCGGGACCCGTATTTCAGAATGCAATATAAGTTTTATTTTTGTTTTGCGGGCATCAAAGGATTGGCTTTCGCTTGCGGCCTCCTGCTCGCTCGCCTGCCTGCTCTCTCTCCCCCTCATGGCCTCGGACGCCGCTAATAAAGGAGACAGGTGATTAGATAAACCGCTTCAGCTGGGGAATCCACTCACCTGTCAGCTGCTTCGTAGCCGGCCCATGCACACGCCCTTCCCGCAGGAGCCGCGCCAACCACGCCCCCTCCACAATAACATTATGTAATATGTGGAATATACAGACTGCAAGTATATATATAATGTAGCAACAGACACCTTCCTAAGAATGTGTAATATGTGCAATATACACACTGCAAGTAAATATATATATATATATATATATATATATATATATATATATATATATATATATATATATATATATATATATATATATATATATATATATATATATATATATATATATATATATATATATATATATATATATATATATATATATATATATATATATATATATATATATATATACAATATACACACTGCAAGTATATACAGTATAAATAATGTAGTAACAGAAACCTTTATAACAAAATGGAATATGTACAATATACACACTGCAAGTATATCTATAATGTGGTAACAGACACCTTCATAACAATATGTAATATGTACAATATACACACTGCAAGTATATATATAATGTAGTAACAGACACCTTCATAACAATATGTAATATGTACAATATACACACTGCAAGTATATATATAATGTAGTAACAGACACCTTCATAACATTATGTAATATGTTTTATATACACACTGCAAGTATATATATAATGTAGTAACAGACAGTTTCATAACAATATGTAATATGTACAATATACACACTGCAAGTATATATATATAATGTACTAACAGACACCTTCATAACAATATGTAATATGTTTTATATACACACTGCAAGTATATATATAATGCACTAACAGACACCTTCATAACAATATGTGCAATATACAGACTGCAAGTATATATATAATGTAATAACAGACACCTTCCTAAGAATGTGTAATATGTGCAGTATACACACTGCAAATATATATATATATATATATATATATATATATATATATATATATATATATATATATATATATATATATATATATATATATATATATATATATATATATATATATATATATATATATATATATATATATATATATATATATATATATATATATATATATATATATATATATATATATATATATATATATATATATATATATATATATATATATATATATATACTGTATTTTAGTTTTAGTTTTAGTTCAAGTTTTATTATTATTCTTCGGTCAATCGTCAACAAAATAAACAAACAGTTGTACATTCATAAATTGAAAATGAAAATGTTGCAGACCGAAAGGGTTTAGGCTGAAGTTGAACACTTATTGCGCCTAACCCTATAAACAATGTCAAGTACAAAATAAACTTCCGAAAATTATTGAATGTCCATTGTACAACATATTATAAATACACATTATACATAACATAAACACAGTTCAATTATATACACAGTAAAGGCATGTGAAATATCCTTGTAGACATGTTAAACATTTGTACCAATTTATATACTATATACAAACAATTGTACTTCCATTATTATTTATAACCCACATTTGGTATTTGAATTAACATTGATCATAGTATTAACTACTGTGTTGATTCAAGAGTGATATATTTTTTCAAGACATTGGTCTTAAAGTGTTTTTTAAATGTGTGAATAGAACTGGAACATTTTAAGGAATAATCCAAGCTGTTCCACAGTTGAACCCCCCTGACAGAAACACATCTACTTTTTAAGCTTGTTCTTATCTTAGCTTTCTGGAAGACAGCTGAACCTCTGAGGTCATAGGGATTCTCTCTGGGTTTAAACCTCTCCTGTAGACACCCAGGCAGCATGTGGTTATGAGCTTTGTACGTCACAATAGCAGTGTTGAGGTCAAGAAGATCGTGGAGTTTTAATGTTTTTAATTTAATAAACAGAGCATTGGTATGGTCATGATAATCTGCATAATTTACAATTCTAATCGCTTTCTTTTGAAGTAAGAATATAGATTTAATGTTTGTTTTGTAATTGTTACCCCAGATTTCGACACAATAATTAAGATAAGGGAGTACAAAAGAATTATATAACATGATAAGAGCCTTTTGATTTACGGAGTTTTTGATTTTATGTAACATAGCAATATTTTTTGCCATCTTTGTCTTAAGTATATTTATGTGCAGTTTCCAATTTAATTCATCATCTATATGGATTCCCAAAAATGTTGTTGAATACACCCTTTCTATCTCCATATCATCAATTCTTATATGACACTGTTTGTTATTTTTCCTATATCCAAAAATTATATATTTTGTTTTATTTAGGTTGATTGACAGTTTATTGGCATCAAACCATTGCTTTAGTATGTGAAGTTCACTCTCTACAGTCCATAAGAGATGGCCAAGGTCTTGCCCAGAACAGAACAGACTTGTATCATCAGCAAAGAGAATACATTTGAGTTTTTTAAAGATTTTACAGATATCATTAATGTACAATAAAAACAATTATGGTCCCAATACAGAACCTTGGGGTACTCCATGTGTTATAATCGTTTTATCTGAATCTACATTATTCATATGCACGTACTGTTCTCTGCCACCAAGATAACTTTTCAACCAATCATGAGCAAGACCTCTAAAACCATACCTCTGCATTTTGTTTAAAAGCAATGTATGATCGATGGTGTCAAAGGCCTTGCTCAGGTCAATAAAAACGCCAACAACAAACTCCCTCTTATCAATTGCAGTGGTTACCTCCTCAACTAGTTCCATCACTGCCATGGAAGAGGACCTGTTTGGTCAAAAACCGTATTGGTGTTCACTTAGCAAGTGATGCTTGTCAATAAAACTGTCTAATCTTGACACAAATAATTTTTCAAGGATTTTTGAAAATTGTGAGAGTATAGAAATAGGCCTATAGTTGGTGAACTGATGCTTATCTCCACTTTTGAAGATGGGAATAACTTTTGCCGTTTTCATTTTCTTTGGGAAAACACCTTTTATAAAATAAATATTACATACATAAGTGTCTGTATTAACAGACACCTTCATAACAATATGTAATATGTACAATATACACACTGCAAGTATATATAAATAATGTAGTAACAGAAACCTTTATAACAATATGTAATATTTACAATATACACACTGCAAGTATATATATAATGTGGTAACAGACACCTTCATAACATTATGTAATATGTACAATATACACACTGCAAGTATATATAAATAATGTAGTAACAGAAACATTTATAACAATATGTAATATGTACAATATACACACTGCAAGTATATATATATAATGTGGTAACAGACACCTTCATAACATTATGTAATATGTACAATATACACACTGCAAGTATATATATAATGTAGTAACAGAAACCTTCATAGCATTATGTAATATGTTTTATATACACACTGCAAGTATATATATATAATGTAGTAACAGACAGCTTCATAACAATATGTAATATGTACAATATACACACTGCAAGTATATATATAATGTACTAACAGACACCTTCATAACAATATGTAATATGTACAATATACACACTGCAAGTATATATATAATGCACTAACAGACACCTTCATAACAATATGTAATATGTGCAATATACACACTGCAAGTATATATATAGTGTAATAACAGACACCTTTATAACAATATGTACAATATACACACTGCAAGTATATATATAATGTAGTAACAGACACCTTTTTAACAATATGTAATAAGTACAATATACACACTGCAAGTATATATATATATATAATGTACTAACAAACACCTTCATAACAATATGTAATATGTACAAAATACACACTGCAAGTATATATACAGTATAATGTAGTAACAGAGACCTTTATAACAATATGTAATATGTACAATATACACACTGCAAGTATATATATATATATATATATATATATATATATATATATATATATATATATATATATATATATATATATATATATATATATATATATATATATATATATATATATATATATATATATATATATATAATGTAGTAACAGACACCTTTATAACAATATGTAATATGTACAGTATACACACTGCAAGTATGTATAATTTATAATGTAGTAACAGACACCTTCATGGGGACGGCGTGGCGAAGTTTGGAGAGTGGCCGTGCCAGCAACCTGAGGGTTCCTGGTTCAATCCCCACCTTCTACCAACCTCGTCACGTCCGTTGTGTCTTTGAGTAAGACACTTCACCCTTGCTCCTGATGGGTCAAGGTTAGGGCCTTGCATGGCAGCTCCTGCCATCAGTGTGTGAATGTGTGTGTGAATGGGTGAATGTGGAAATAGTGTCAAAGCACTTTGGGTACTTTTGATAGTAGAAAAGCGCTATTCAAGTATAACCCATTTACCATTTACAGACACCTTCATAACAATATGTAATATGTACAATATACACACTGCAATTATATATATAATGTACTAACGGACACCTTCATAACAATATGTAATATGTACAATATACGCACTGCAAGTATATATATGTATACTGTATATATATATACAGGTGTGACCCACCCATAATGTGTCACATTTTGGTGTTCATTTATTTATTTTATTTTATGGTTTGAATTCGTTTTTGGAGCTGTCATTCCACATTAATTACTATTCGCATTGGTCAGTAGGGGGCAGTAGGGCATTTCTTCCCAATTGAATGCGATCACCTGCAGACCGGAAGCTTCTCGTCATTCTGATGAGAGCGACCAGTCTGTAAACATCTGAAACGTTCTGTGTGATTTTTCCTCCTGTATAACAGGTTGTTTTTGGTGAATCAACTCACTGAATAATATCCATGTGATCTTTATAAGTTTAAGTACACATTCTGATGGTGGAGCCTAACTCTGAAGTGTTTGTGAGTTGTAGTTTGTATTTGTGAATGAATCCAGTGCACAGCTGCAGTAATCAATACAAAATGGTGACGTGAGTGCGCAATGTTTGTATAGGAACTTCTGATCCTAATTCAGACTCCCAAATTAGAGCTCCCATTTTCTTATTGATTTTATAATGTATATTTGTGTAATGTGTGTGTTCTGAAAGAGGTTTTACATGCTATTTTGTTGTGTTTAGACATGGTTATATAAGTTAAGCTCTCAGGAATGGTCAATGAACATTTCAAGTACAGTAACTTAAAGCTGCTATTATAAGAAGAAGAATATGAAGAAAAGTAAAGTATTTAAATGAATGTTGCTAAATTGTGCATTAAGTTAAAGGTGAATATTCCTGAGAAAGATAAGACAGTGAAATAATGTCTAATTGGGCACTATATTGTATGTTTTGGAGTGATGTGGATATGTAAAAAATATATGGTAAAGGCATACAGTATTGTTATGGTAATTATTACTCCAGTGATACAGTAACTGTTTAATGATAGTTTATTGAGTGTTTTGATGAACATAGAGGTGAAGATAAAGTAAAATACATTGACATGATAATACAAGGTGACAAAATATATGGGAAATGAAGTGAATTGTGGATTTGTAATTTCTGTTAATAAATTCTGATGAGAGCGACCAGTCTGTAAACATCTGAAACGTTCTGTGTGATTTTTCCTCCTGTATAACAGGACATTATTATCTGACTGCTTGTCCTGGCTACCTGGGACCTGCAACAGATATTTGGGGGCTCGTTCGGGATTGGCAACGCCATTGATGGTTTGACGATTGCTGATCCAGTGATATATATGAACCAGAAGACCAGAGTGACTGCACGTTACCGAAGTGAGGTGACGTGTCTGCGGTGCGGCTACAGAGCAGAGGTGGTGTGTCTACAGTGCGGCTACAGAGAAGAGGTGGCGCGACTGCAGGACAACTACAGTGCAGAGGTGGCGTGACTGCAGTGCGACTTCAGTACAGAGGTGACGTGCGACCATAGAGCCAAAGAAACTACAGCAACTGCAGTGCGACTAGAGAGACTGCAGTGCGACTAGAGAGACTGCAGTGCAACTGCAGTGACTCAGTGCGACTACAGAGGCAAGGTGAAGTGGCTGCAGAGTGACGACAGGAGCAAGGTGTCATCACTGCAGCTAAGGCCATGTCTGAAGGACGCAAAGAACTCTTATGGAGCATCAAAAAGCAACTATACCATCTCTCAGGCACCGAAGCCTATGAGGTTGCGATGTCCATCGGAATTGATCATCCAGGCACAGACGAGCTGAACTCAACCGATGAAGAAAGCTGCATCGACCATATCCTTTCCTTTATGCAATCTGATGATCTGTTTAATTCTAATGATGAGGGTATTGGTTGTTTGATGATATTGAATGATGTAATATTGAAGGTTATCAAAAAACGTGATTGTTTTGAATTACCTGTTTTTGTTTCAAATGATGAGCCATCTTGTTCAAATGCACCACACACACACTCAGGTGATACTACATATCCACACACTAACCCCAGTACACACACCCACACAAGCACACCAGATATGAAGCAACTACAACCCATGTATGAAGAACTAGGCAGGAAGTTACAGGAATGTGTGACTCCCACCACATCTTCTGGCCTGACAACCGCAACTGACCCACACCTGAACAACCATGATGCAAATGACCCCCTAATGACTCAAAGAACCCCAGCACAAGGTGGCAGCCAGCCACGTCACCATAGTGATATCGAACCCACACCACACTAAACCCCAGATAGGTTGGTCTCCCTACAAGATCTTGCTTATCTCCAGCGAAAAGAGTTCAGGATACACGGGGGCCAAATAAGTGACACTACATCTGATCTAAGCTACAACAGCTTATGCAAACAAATAGATGAAGGTCTCAGAGAGAAACACACTGAGGGTGAGGTCATTAGAGGGGTGCTCCGTACAATCAAACCTGGCAACTTCAGAGATATGTTGACAAACAAAGGCGAACTGACTGTCATAGAACTCAAAAGCTTCCTCCAGTCACACCTAGGTGAAAAGGGATGCACAGAGCTCTTTCAGGACTTGATGTGTGCCAAGCAACATGAAAATGAGACACCACAGCAATTCTTGTATAGAATGATTGGCCTCAAACAAAAGATTATGTTCATTACTAAACAAACAAGCTCAGTAGTTAAGTATGATACCTCCACAATACAGTGCATATTCTTGAACACAATATGTCAGGGAATAGGAGAGAAGTATGATGATGTCAGGCGTGAGCTCAAGCCTCTCCTTGCTGACCCAACAGTATCTGATGAAGCTTTGCTGCGACAGGTGATAAAGACCACCACAGAGGAAAGTGAGAGAAAGCGCAGATTTGGTCGCAGCTCTGCCCGTAAAGTAAGTCAGGCCCATAGCACCCAGGCTGAACCTGAGGAGAAAGTTAAGAGTGAGGTAAAAGTCAACACTGTCAATAAAGATGACACAATACAGAGACTTAGCTCCCAGGTTGAAGCATTGACCCAAGCAATGGAGACCCTGAAACAGCTGGTCACACAGGCTCATGCACCAGATCAGCGCTGTGCACCAACCTCTTACGGTGACCCTGAAAAGCCCAGAACTGAGAGAAAGACACAGAGACCCTATGGCTGCACACAATGTGTCACCCAGTCAAATCCAAATTGCAACCACTGCTTCGCATGCGGAGAAGAAGGCCATCGTGCAGTTGGGTGCTTGAAGAAACAGAAACCGTCGGGAAACGGAGTGCGGTCAAGACAGAGGGACAACTTTTGACCGCTCCTGCACCCCTGTCCCAACCCCAAACAGGCCCAAAACAAAAGCCAGCTAAGATCAGTGATGCCAACACAATACAATCTCACAATACATCACAGCCATGCAAGCTAGTAGCCCCACTCATTGGCCGCAAATCCCTGCTGAAATGTAGTATGGGTGGCTACGCTGTCACTGTCCTGCTGGACACAGGAGCCAATGTGAGCCTAATTGACCGCACGTGGAAGAACAAGTATCTGCCTAGCCAAGATATTCGACCTCTCTGTGAGCTACTGGACAATGACCTGAATGTTTCGGCAGTCACGGGTGATGAAGTGCCTTACGACGGATGGGTTGAAGTGGTGGTAAACCTGCAAGGCAATGATGATCCAGACTTATCCATCCGTGTACCCTTCCTAGTGAGTTGCCTGAAACTAGATAGACCATTAGTTGGTTTTAATGTAATCCAAGAACTCATTAAGAGTAATGAAGGCCGGCCTAAACGTATGTCCATTCTGTCTAACCTCCTTGCGGGTGCCATGGAGATTGATGGTGTTAGTGCTGGAGCCATAGTGAGTTTTATTCGGACTCAGAACTCCCCAAAAGAGGAACATGCTGCTGTAAAAGTGGGTTTCAAAGAGGTCACAATTTGTTCAGGTCAGGTAGTTCACGTTAAGTGCAGGGTTCCAGCCAATATTAACCCCTCAGAGTCATTTGTGTTGTTTGAACCCAACCTTGACAGTGTACAGCTGGAGTCATTGAGCATTGGAGCAGGCTTAATGGAGATTCACCAGACAGACAGGTGTTTCATTAAAGTGCCAGTGTCAAACCACTCCCAAATGGATGTGACCTTGCCAAGCTTCACAGTCCTAGGCAGCATTGAGCCCATTGACAAAGTCATAGAGACAGACAGTCCCCACAGTGACCATAAGAGTATTCATGTTAACACTGTTGACTCCTCACCTCCCCCCAATTCTAATCAGGTCCCACCCATTGCAGACCTGTGGCACCCACCAGTGGATGTCAGTCATCTGACAGATGATCAACAAGAGGAGGTGAAACAAATGTTGATGGAGGAATCAGGAGCTTTTGCTCGCAATGATGGTGACATTGGGGACATCCCAAGCCTCCATATGACCATCAGTCTGAAAGATGACATTCCAGTCCAAAAAACATATGCATCCATTCCCAAACCACTCTATCAAGAGGTCAAACAGTAAATCCAAGAGCTGCTTGCAAAAGGCTGGATTGTCAAGTCAAAATCACCCTTTGCAGCACCTGTTGTCTGTGTCAGAAAACGTGATGGATCTCTAAGACTGTGTATTGATTATAGGCAGTTGAACCAGAAAACAGTGCCAGATCGCCACCCACTGCCTCGCATCCAGGATCTCTTGGACACCCTGGGCGGCCACAGCTGGTTCACCATTCTTGACTAAGGCAAAGCCTATCATCAGGGCTACATAGCTGAAGGATCCCGCCACATGACAGCCTTCATATCGTCTTGGGGTCTATATGAGTGGGTGAGAATACCGTTTGGTCTCAGCAATGCCCCTGCTGCTTTCCAACGCAGCACGGAGGAGATGCTTGTCGCCTTGCGTAATGACTGCTGTATTCCTTACCTTGACGACATCCTCTGCTACTCTAAGTCCTTTGCTGATCATGTCGATGCAGTGCGTCATGTCCTGAGAGCCCTGCAACGTCATGGAGTCAAGCTGCGACCCACAAAATGTGAGTTGTTCAAGCCAGAGGTCAGGTATGTGGGGAGGTTAGTGTCAGCTAATGGGGTGAGAATAGACCCAAAAGACATTGAGGCTGTAATGTCACTGAGGGAGAAAAGACCCACTAGAGTGGGGAATGTCCGTAAACTGTTAGGTTTTCTGAGTTACTATAGGAGGTACATTCAAGATTTCTCCCGCATCGCTAAGCCAATATATGGGCTGCTACAAGTGAAAGGAAATCCTGATGCAACACAGGGGAAGATAAAGAAAGGTAAAGGAGCACAGTTGCCTTCAAAGACCCCCATACAGTGGACTGATTGTCACCAGACCATCCTCGAGCAGCTCATTAACGTCCTGTCACACCCACCTACACTAGCGTACCCTGACTTTGAACTGCCCTTCACGCTACACACAGACGCCTGTCAGCAGGGACTCGGTGCAGTCTTGTACCAGCGACAGAGTGGAAAGCTGAAAGTCATCGCATATGGTTCAAGGACATTGACCCCCGCTGAAAATAACTATAACTTTCACTCTGGAAAGCTGGAATTCTTAGACTTAAAGTGGGCGGTATGTCAAAAATTCAGGGATTATCTGTTTTACGCCCCATCCTTCACAGTGTATACAGACAATAATCCACTAACATGTGTGATGAGTACTGCAAAGCTGAACGCCACAGGCTACAGATGGGTTGGAGAGCTTGCTGACTTCAGATTCAACCTAAAGTATAGGCCAGGAAAAGTCAATGTGGATGCTGACACACTGTCTCGTCTCCCACTGGACATAAACAGTTACGTTGAGGAGTGTACTAAAGAGCTCGACAGAGATGCAATACGTGCTACTTGGGAAGGAAGTGAGGCTGCAAAAAGGTATGACATCGCCTATGTTGCTTCTCTTAACCTGGCCCAAAGTTCAGAGTCTCAAGTTAAGTCCCCAGTACCGACCATCAGCCAAAGTGAACTAATCAGATCTCAGAGGCAGGATGCAGCCATCAGGGAGATAATCAAGCTGAAACAGACAAAGACAGCACTGACAAATGAGGACAGGAAGAAAGCAGGTGGCCCTGTGAAAAGACTCATGCATGAGTGGGGTAAACTGTATATGGAATGTGGCCTTCTGTACAGGAGTGCAGGGGGACGGCAGCAGCTTGTCCTACCTTCTGAATATCGGCCTCTTGTATTGAAACATCTCCATGATGACATGGCTCATCTAGGATCAGAGAGAGTCATTGGGCTGGCAAGAGATCGTTTCTATTGGCCCTTCATGAAAAAGGACATTGAGGTTTATGTCACAAAACAGTGCCCCTGTATCAAGAAAAAGAAACCTGTGGTCCATGATAGAGCACCAATGGGCAGTATCACGACCAGTGCACCTTTTGAGCTTGTGTCTATCGATTACATGCACTTGGAGCAAAGCAAGGGTGGATACGAATACATCTTAGTAGTCATAGACCACTTCACCAGATTTGCCCAAGCATATCCAACACGAAACAAGTCAGGCAGAACAGCTGCAGAGAAAATATTTAATGACTTCATCCCTCGGTTTGTTTTTTTATCCAAATTGCACCATGATCAAGGCAGAGAGTTCGATAACTCCCTGTTTAAGACCCTTCAGCAACTGTCTGGGGTGGGACACTCCAGGACAACCCCGTACCATCCACAGGGAAACCCTGCCGAGAGATTCAATCGGACGTTGCTTCAGATGTTGAGAACACTGCAAGAGGAGAAGAAGAGCAACTGGAAGGATCATTTACCACAGGTGGTGCACGCATACAACTGCACTAGACACGAGGCCACAGGTTTCTCACCCCACTACCTCATGTTTGGGTGCCACCCCCGCCTCCCTGTTGATCTGCTCTTTGGTCTGTCCTCTGAAGAGGAGGGTGAAACACCCCAAGGGTACGCCGACAAATGGGCTGTGAGAATGAAAGAGGCCTACCGCATTGCATCTGAGAACAGTCTGCAGTCCAGTGCACGAGGCAAGAGACGATATGACCTTCATGTGAAGGGGATTGTTCTACAGCCTGGTGACAGGGTTTTAGTTCGCAACATGAGTGAGAGAGGAGGCCCAGGAAAGCTCAGGTCCTACTGGGAACAAACGGTAAACATTGTTAAGGAACAAATAAATGACAGCCCTGTTTATAAAGTGTCTCCAGAGACAGGTGGTGGCAAAGTCCGTACTCTACATAGGAATCTCCTCCACCTTGTAAATGACTTACCTGTGAGTGTGGCTGAACAGTCAAAGAACCAAGCACCGACTAAAGAGAGACAAAGGAATAGGAGTCAGGTTGAAAGGAATGCAGAGAGAGAGACATTCCAAAGCAGTGCTTCATCTGACTCTGATGAAGATGGCCCAAGACCACAGTACTGGCTCAGAGTATCAAGGCCAGCCAAGTCACAAAGGTCAAATATAACAACCACCCATGTGCCTCAAAGAAACCATGTTACTTCTCCATCCTTAAATGAACAAGCAAGGCTGACCACACAAGCAGGAGAGCACGGACAACCTCCTAGCTTCACAGCAGAGGAACCTGAACTGATGGAGCGAGAACAATCCAGTGAACACGAATATGAACAGAATGCTGAAAATGAACATTGCCAAGCCAGGTATGACACCAACCAGGACAGTCCTTCTTCCCCTCAGTGTGGTTCAGTCAGGAGACCAGTGCGAGACAGGAGACCACCCAGGACACTGACTTACGAGTCTCTTGGTCAGCCATCTTACCAGTCAATTGGGTCAGTCAACAATATTGGACTTTGTGGGCCACAGACATTGCCAGCATGGGGAATACAGACAGGCCCAACACCACATTACACACCCTATCCCACACTAAACCCAACACTGCCATACACTGTCATGATGCCATACATTGTTCCTTCCTTTGCATACTAACATACAAGTTTTGATTTGAAAAAAAGTATATTCAAAAGAGTATTTTGTTTTGAATGCCAGGAGTCATTTTCTTTGTCGGGGAGCGTGTGACCCACCCATAATGTGTCACATTTTTGTGTTGATTTATTTATTTTATTTTATGGTTTGAATTCGTTTTTGGAGCTGTCATTCCACATTAATTACTATTCGCATTGGTCAGTAGGGGGCAGTAGGGCGTTTCTTCCCAATTGAATGCGATCACCTGCAGACCGGAAGCTTCTCGTCATTCTGATGAGAGCGACCAGTCTGTAAACATCTGAAACGTTCTGTGTGATTTTTCCTCCTGTATAACAGGTTAGTTTTGGTGAATCAACTCACTGAATAATATCCATGTGATCTTTATAAGTTTAAGTACACATTCTGATGGTGGAGCCTAACTCTGAAGTGTTTGTGAGTTGTAGTTTGTATTTGTGAATGAATCCAGTGCACAGCTGCAGTAATCAATACAAAATGGGGGCGTGAGTGCGCAATGTTTGTATAGGAACTTCTGATCCTAATTCAGACTCCCAAATTAGAGCTCCCATTTTCTTATTGATTTTATAATGTATATTTGTGTAATGTGTGTGTTCTGAAAGAGGTTTTACATGCTATTTTGTTGTGTTTAGACATGGTTATATAAGTTAAGCTCTCAGGAATGGTCAATGAACATTTCAAGTACAGTAACTTAAAGCTGCTATTATAAGAAGAAGAATATGAAGAAAAGTAAAGTATTTAAATGAATGTTGCTAAATTGTGCATTAAGTTAAAGGTGAATATTCCTGAGAAAGATAAGACAGTGAAATAATGTCTAATTGGGCACTATATTGTATGTTTTGGAGTGATGTGGATATGTAAAAAATATATGGTAAAGGCATACAGTATTGTTATGGTAATTATTACTCCAGTGATACAGTAACTGTTTAATGATAGTTTATTGAGTGTTTTGATGAACATAGAGGTGAAGATAAAGTAAAATACATTGACATGATAATACAAAGTGACAAAATATATGGGAAATGAAGTGAATTGTGGATTTGTAATTTCTGTTAATAAATTCTGATGAGAGCGACCAGTCTGTAAACATCTGAAACGTTCTGTGTGATTTTTCCTCCTGTATAACAGGACATTATTATCTGACTGCTTGTCCTGGCTACCTGGGACCTGCAACACAGGCACGTGCACACATAGGGCCCTATGGGTGATTGAGCCCCTGCCCTTTTTTGCCTCGTCTTAAAAAGTGCCCTCTGCCTGTGTGTGTGTTTTTTTTTTTTTTTTTTTTTTTCTTTAAACAACATTAATAAGTTCCTGTCAGGGATGTAAAAAAAAAAAAAAAAAAAAAACAGCTGTACAAAAACTCCACGTTTTCAGAGGGCGAGTGAGTGAGTAAGTGAGAGGAGAGAGAGCCAACTGCGCCCCTGAGGAGACGTGACAGTGTAGCAACTTGAACCTGTGAGTTATGGTCTAGTCGCCGTCCACTTATTCAGCATCTAATATGGGTAATATTTCAGAAAAACGCTGTATTATTTTATTATTCAATGTGTCAGCTTCTGTTTTTGCCGGACGTCGGAGCACGGCGCATCAATTGAGCACGGCACATCATTTCCGCACAGAGCAGAGCGGATCGTGCGGGACAGGAAGTAGTGTACAAAATACAGAATAAAACACCGGGTTAATTTTCAAAATAAAATGCACTGTGTTTACGGCAGATCACATTTCTCTCACAGTAGAGGTTTAGATATAAAGTTTATTGTGACTTTGCTATTACTGTGTGGGTTTACAAAATAATAATAATGATAATAATAAATAAATAAATGATAAATGGGTTATACTTGTATAGCGCTTTTCTACCTTCAAGGTACTCAAAGCGCCTTGACAGTATTTCCACATTCACCCATTCACGGCGGGAGTTGCCATGCAAGGCGCTAACCAGCAGCCATCAGGAGCAAGGGTGAAGTGTCTTGCCCAAGGACACAACGGACGTAACTAGGATGGTAGAAGGTGGGGATTGAACCCCAGTAACCAACAACCCTCCGATTGCTGGCACGGCCACTCTACCAACTTCGCCACGCCGTCGTAATAATAATAAGAATAATAATAATGATAATAATAATAATAATTATTATTATTATTGTTATTATTAATAATAATAATTTCAGCATTCTGGGGATATAAGATGTAGGTTATCGGTTAGGAATATTACCATCTGTATTTAAACTTGATTCATGTTCACAATATAACATACATCCATAAATGTGGACGCATGTGAAAAAGTGCAATATATTTATCTGTACAGTAATCTATTTATATATATTTATTTATTTTATATATATATTATATATATATTATTTATATATATTTATTTATTTATATATGCACCTTATTGCTTTTTTTTTTATCCTGCACTATACCATTAGCTTGTGTAACAAAATTTCGTTCTTATCTGTGCTGTAAAGTTCAAATTTGAATGACAATAAAAAAGGAAGTCTAAGTCTAAGTCTAAGTTATGCTTGCAGCACAATGCCTGAATTTACATTGAGGAGCATATTTGGGTATGGGTGGCCTCCATCCTACAGCCCTCTACTGGCCCCTGGTCCATATTTTTGGCCCTGTATTGCGTTTCAGTTGTTTAGTCTGAGCATTAAGTGAGAAAGACCATAAGTTACAACTTGATGGTGTTTTCATCAAGTTAAGGGAAGAAGGACAGATTTTCACATTGAAGTTTTTTCCATTTGGGTATTTATTTTTGTATTTTTTTTCAAAGTTCATGTTGCACTGTTCAATGTTCAATATTAAAGTGTTTATCTTTAACAATAAATAGCCTAATAATAAACCAGTGTTTTGTTGCTTTTCATAACTTCCAAGTATATATATATATACATACATATATATATATATATATATATATATATATATATATATATATATATATATATATATATATATATATATATATATATATATATATATATATATATACATACATATATATATATATATATATATATATATATATATATATATATATATATATATATATATATATATATATATATGCAAAATACTACAGGTACTCGCCCCTGCACCATCTGTGAGCCTGTGGCCTCGCTCTCTTCATCTCTCCTTCCATCAAGGTACCGGCGGGACTCTAAGCTTGACCGCATATATATATATATATATATATATATATATATATATATATATATATATATATATATATATATATATATATATATATATATATATATATATATATATATATATATATATATATATATATATATATATATAATGTAGTAACAGACACCTTCATAACAATATTTAATATGTACAATACACACACTGCGAGTATATATATAATGTAGTAACAGACACCTTTATAACAATATCTAACATGTTTTATATAATGTAATCGGTAATCGCCAATACCGAGCGAAAAGAGCCACGGTGGCAACTCTTCCCTGTGCCTTCATTTGGCCGCTAGAGGGCATATAACTAAATAGTAGATGACACATTCAAACATCCCGTTCGTGTGTTGAGTCAATAAAAAAAATGAATGAAATATTTATTGTCTTTTATTGAGTGTGCCGAATAAAGGCATCCATTATGGTAAGAGCAGCGGTGAAAAAGTACGTTAATGGTAGCAGTCATGAACGGAGCAGAAGAGGGTCAAGGGAGGGGACGCTAAGCTCGTGAACGCCGACGCGCGCTCCCGCTGACGCCTACATCCGGGAACTACAACGAACCCGCTCTTCAACATGGCGGCGTCAGGTGAGGTTTATGTCGGGGAACCGTCATGGTCGCTTGCGGTGAATTCCGGGCACTTTTAAAGGCGAATAATGGAGCGGTTCGAGTTGCTGATTTGTATAGACTGTTCTCGATCACGTCGTCTCACGCGCAGGGACGATCTGCGGTTGTTATGGAGCCGCTAAATACGCCAGTGCCGAAGGAGGGCAAACGCACGAAGCAACGGCTAGCATATTTCTTTCCAGCACTTTCGCCACATTGTATAAATGTCTGCTTTGACGTGTTAGCATGGCCACTGTGTATACTTCATATAAGAGCACATGCCATGGGGTCTAGAATAATACACGCTATATGACGTCTTAGCAACACGGCGCACTTTAGCTGGCCGCGGAGCACCGGGTACCGGGGAGGGTCGGGCCGAGCAGCCTCCCCACGTGTGCGGCCGCGCGTTCGACTGCCTGAGCCTGGTCAGTAACTGCGAGTGGCGTCGCCTTTGTCCCAGCCGAGACACTGTCTGCGGTCGCCTTTCGTCGACTGAGCGTCCTGGGACGTCTTCCCGGGGAAATGCTGCTGCTGCTGCAAAGGCTGCGCACTTGTGTCGTGGCGCCGCGACGTGCGCTAGGCCGTAAAAGCTAGCCAGCTCAGCACACACTCATCGTCAGCACGCCTTCTGCTGACTAAGTCATATATATATATATATATATATATATATATATATATATATATATATATATATATATATATATATATATATATATATATATATATATGTATATATATGTATGTATATATGTATATGTGTGTATATATATATATATATATGTGTATATGTACGTCAGCATTTGTATGTATGTGTGTATATATGTATATATATGTGTATGTATATATCTGTGTACATATGTATATATCTGTGTATATATATATGTATGTATATATGTTTATATCTGTGTATATATGTATATATCTGTGTATATATATGTATGTATATATGTGTATATGTTTATATCTGTGTATATATATGTATATATCTGTGTATATGTATATACACTACCGTTCAAAAGTTTGGGGTCACCCAAACAATTTTGTGGAATAGCCTTCATTTCTAAGAACAAGAATAGACTGTCGAGTTTCAGATGAAAGCTCTCTTTTTCTGGCCATTTTGAGCGTTTAATTGACCCCACAAATGTGATGCTCCAGAAACTCAATCTGCTCAAAGGAAGGTCAGTTTTGTGGCTTCTGTAACGAGCTAAACTGTTTTCAGATGTGTGAACATGATTGCACAAGGGTTTTCTAATCATCAATTAGCCTTCTGAGCCAATGAGCAAACACATTGTACCATTAGAACACTGGAGTGATAGTTGCTAGAAATGGGCCTCTATACACCTATGTAGATATTGCACCAAAAAACAGACATTTGCAGCTAGAATAGTCATTTACCACATTAGCAATGTATAAAGTGTATTTCTTTAAAGTTAAGACTAGTTTAAAGTTATCTTCATTGAAAAGTACGGTGCTTTTCCTTCAAAAATAAGGACATTTCAATGTGACCCCAAACTTTTGAACGGTAGTGTGTATATATATATATATGTGTATATATCTGTGTATATGTATATATATATAAATGTGTATATATGTATATATCTGTGTATATATATGTATATATCTGTGTATATATATGTATATATCTGTGTATATATATGTATATATCTGTGTATATATATATATGTATATATCTGTGTGTGTACATATGTATATATATGTGTGTGTACATATGTGTATATCTGTGTGTGTACATACATGTATATCTGTGTGTGTACATATGTATATAGCTGTGTGTGTATATGTATATATCTGTGTGTGTATATGTATACATCTGTGTGTGTATATGTATATATATATATACACATCTGTCTGTGTGTATATGTATATGTCTGTGTGTATGTGTGTGTGTGTATGTATGTATATATGTTTGTGTGTGTGTGTGTGTGTGTGTATATACATATATATATATATATATATATATACATATATATATATATATATTACAGTCAAGAAAATAAGTATTTGAACACCCTGCTATTTTGCAAGTTCTCCCACTTAGAACTCATGGAGGGGTCTGAAATTTTCACGGTAGGTGCATGTCCACTGTATGAGAGATAACCTAAAAAGAAAAATCCAGAAATCACAATCTATGATTTTTTTAACAATTTATTCGTGTGATACAGCTGAAAATAAGTATTTGGACACCTGTCTATCAGCTAGAATTCTGACCCTCAAAGACCTGTTAGTCCGCCTTTAAAAGTCCTCCTCCACCCCACTGTATTATCCTGAATCAGATGCACCTGTGTGAGGTCGTTAGCTGCATAAAGACACCTGTCCACCCCATACAATCAGTAAGACCCAAACATTCAGCATGGCTAAGAGCAAAGAGCTGTCCAAAGACACCAGAGACAAAATTGTACAACTCCACAAGGATGGAAAGGGCTACGGAGAAATTGCCAAGCAGCTTGGTGAAAAAGGGGTCCACTGTTGGAGCAATCATTAGAAAATGGAAGAAGCTAAACATGACGGTCAATCTCAATCGGAGTGGAGCCCCATGCAAGATATCACCTCGTGGGGTCTCAATGATACTAAGAATGGTGAGGAATCAGCCCAGGACTACACGGCAGGACTTGGTCAATGACCTGAAAAGAGCTGGGACCACTGTTTCCATGGTCACTGTTGGTAATACACTAAGACGTCATGGTTTGAAATCATGCATGGCACGGAAGGTTTCCTTGCTTAAACCAGCACATGTTAAGGCCCGTCTTAAGTTTGCCAATGACCATTTGGATGATCCAGAGGAGTCATGGGAGAAAGTTTTGTGGACAGATGAGACCAAAATTGACCTTTTTGGTCATAATTCCACTATGCGTGTTTGGAGGAAGAAGAATGATGGGTACCATCCCTACTGTGAAGCATGGGGGTGGTAGCATCATGCTTTGGGCGTGTTTTTCTGCTCATGGGACAGGACGACTGTACTGTATTAAGGAGAGGATGACTGCAGCCATGTATTGTGAGATTTTAACCAAAAACAGCCTTCCCTCAGTCAGATCATTGAAGATGAGTCGTGGCTGGATCTTCCAACATGACAATGAACCAAAGCACACAGCCAGGAAAACCAAGAAGTGGCTTCGTAAGAACCATATCAAGGTTCTGGAGTGGCCTAGCCAGTCTCCAGACCTAAATCCAATTGAAAATCTTTGGAGGGAGCTGAAAGTCTGTGTTACTCAGCGACAGCCCAGAAACCTGACTGATCTAGAGAAGATCTGTGTGGAGGAGTGGGCGAAAATCCCTCCTGCAGTCTGTGCAAACCTGGTGAAGAACTACAGGAAATGTTTGACCTCTGTAATTGCAAACAAAGGCTACTCTACCAAATATTAATGTTGGTGTTCAATTACTTATTTTCAGCTTTATCACACAAATAAATTGTTAAAAAATAATAGATTGTGATTTCTGGATTTTTCTTTTTAGGTTATCTCTCATACAGTGGACATGCACCTACCATGAAAATTTCAATATATATATATATATATATATATATATATATATATATATATATATATATATATATATATACACACACACAGTGAATGCAGTTATCATGTATTGGACTGTTACTAGCGGTGTCAGGTTCATACAAAGTTTGCACTTGAGTTACCATTGACTCGCTTTCATGCCGCAACTGTCATTTGTGTGGTTTGTTGGCATAAACACAAGCAGATCTGTATATTAGATATGTAAACACGCGTTGTTATTCAGTCAACGCAGAGTGAGCGGTTTGTTGTGCATGTTTATGTAAAGGTCATGACTGCTGTGGATTAAAAAAAAAAAAAATTTACACTAAAGATCCCAGTGAGCTGTGTTCCACTATTTTCTGCTTTGGACCAAAAACAAACATGGTCTCACAACACTTTGGCTCTCAGACAATAGAGAATATTCCACAACAACTCATTGATGCTATCTGAACATGTCGCGTTTGATAAGTTTTACCTGCTCGTGTTGAATTACTGGAAGCCCTTTTTAAAATCTGATTTATAAATGGTCTACTCATGTGAAAGATGACGTCCATCGATCGTTTTTTTGGGGGGTGAAAAAGGACGATGCTGTAACTCCCCAACATCATATTCCACATCCTACCAGTTTATGTAACAATATCAAAATGTCACAGTATGGTATTGTCACGGTGATAAGGCCACGGTACAATATTACTGTGGTATATGTAAAAAAATAAATAAATAGTATGTACAATGAATTGCCACAAATTTTTAGGATAAACACTAATTGAACAAATGTTCTAATCATATTTCTATAAAAGTGTATTTTTGAGTGCAGGGAATATTGAAGGAGCATCCAATGTCACAAGCAAATATTAAAATGACTTCGGTGAGTGTCTTTAAAGTGACAATGTCAACATCCAGTGTATAAAACAATGTTCAGTTTAGTGTCTTTTAAACTTTGACTTTCTGAGGAGCAGTGTCATCTGCAGTGGACATGTTCTTATATCCATTTGGAAAATGCAGTTTCTAAGAAACGTTGGTGCACAGTTTACATTTTAATAATTAGAATAACTCATACTTTGATGTTTAAGCTTCAAAAGTTGCCGTCACTGAGTTACATTTGGCTGGGAATGCTCAAGGCGAACGTTGTGCTCAGTTACCTGCACCAAAGAGGTTATGTTTTCTCCACGGTTTGTCTGTTACGGTCCCTGTGTCGTGGTCTACTCTAAAAGGGACGCTTAACATAAAAGGCGAAGGCTTTGGACATACTTACGTTAGTACAAATTAGAGCGAGTCATGGCAAGATACGCAGGTGTGCGGTGATCAGCTGGGCTGGTAGTCCGCAGAGATGTATTATTTTCAGACCATTCAACACAAAAGCGGCAGAAAAAAACTACACAACAAGTTTTCGTTTGATACATCACAGCATTGTTGTGAAGATTTTATACCTAGTAACAATGTAATCATTTTTAACACAAATAATATTGAATGTGTAATTAATGTTCCGTAGCTTTGTTGTTCCAAACATTTGTAGCTAATCCCAACCTTCTCAATGAACATCCACATTCGTAGCTATTTCCATGATAGTATGCATTTTCAATCTCTAAAGGCAAGCTTCTTTTTTACCGTTTAGCTAAGAAGAAGAACAAGAAGGGGAAGACCCTCACTCTGACGGACTTCTTGGCAGACGACAGTGGTGGCGGCGGTGGTGTGGCCCCCAGTCACCCCGTCAAAACAACTAGTTGGGCTGATGAAACCGATGATTTGGATGGCGATGGTAAGCCCATAATGAGTCTCTATTCTGTCTAGGCTACTGTACTTTTTATCTAGTGCTGTGATTATCCGTCCTTCCGAGGTTTTATTTGCTCTGAAGATAAAATGCTATTTGACAGCTGACCGAGAGAACAGAGTTGTATAAGCATCTCCTGTTTTTGACTTAAATTGCCACAAGTGAATTGGCTGGTAGGTACATTCAAAACTACCGTCTATTGACCACGCTGTTGCCACATTCTGAAAAATGCAAATTCTTGAGACAAATGAGTGATATCTAATTTGACAATATGTGAAAATACTTGCACAGCCAATTGAAAGACATGTTTGAATCATGAGAGAGAAAATCTTAAAAGTAACTGCCTCCAACTGTTTTTGTTTATGTCTGTGCTTGTACTTAAGTTAAATAAGTAGTAAGTACACACCTGTCAATAATGTTATTTTTATAGCTTGAATAACTGTGGCCATCCCAATGATGTTATCCACCAGTGGCGAAAAGGACTACTGAAAAATTGATGCAGTTCTGATAAAAGTTAAGAAGATAAAAGGTCATTTGTCTGTACAAACCACTCTGGTTAGGGGCTAAACAAGCAAGATGGAATGCTTGCTGAATTTCAGTCTTTGTTTGCTCTTTTACATTTCAAGTTGAAAGAAAGCAAATAGCCTGATGTGAAACTGTTAGGTTGGGTTATTTGCTTTTCTGGAATACAAATATATGAATGGGTTGTTCTGTGACTGAAGGCAACTTCAAATGTTACAATTGTTCCATTTTCTTCTCCCAACTTTCCAGTTTCTACTTCATGGCACACAGAAGATGATTCGTTCCGGGCACCACCCATTGACCGGTCCATCCTGCCCACGGCACCCCGGTCAGCTCGTGAGCCCGATATTGACCGCTCTCGACTACCCCGCAACCCGCCCTACACCGCCTTCCTTGGCAACCTGCCCTATGATGTCTCTGAAGAATCCATTAAAGACTTCTTCCGCGGATTGGCAGTAAGTAAATACGATAAACGTTAGCAGAGTTGGCCTTTCCGTTTCATCCCAGGAGATTTTGTGGTTTTGCTGGTCTTGACTTGAGTTTATTTTCACACAGTTGGACCAAGGTGTTGTTGCTTGTTATAGTGATCCAAATTTTTGTGTGGTACTTGTTTCTAGATCAGTGCGGTGCGTTTGCCTCGGGAACCAAGCAACCCTGAGAGGTTGAAGGGTTTTGGGTATGCTGAGTTTGACGATGTTGATTCTCTCCTGAGGGCCTTAAGTCTCCATGAGGAGGTAAGGCAATGCAATGAATTTTGGCCAAATGTCATATAATCACAGTTTTTAACCATAATCCTGGCAATCTGTAATAAATGCAGAACCTGGGAAACCGAAGGATACGTGTGGATATAGCAGACCCATCGAATGACAAAGGTACAAAGTGATTTTTTGTAAACTAGTTTTTTACTGTGGTGTTAAAGTATCTTTCAATTGTCACATCAAATCCTATTCTATAATGTACCAACATGGTGTTTATTAGAGAGAGACAGTGGACTTATGGGAGGTCGCGATCGAGGTGGGAGAATGTCGGACATGGGGCCCGACAAGACGGACAGTGACTGGAGGGCTCGGCCCACTGCAGACGCTGATGATGAACCTCCCAGGAGAGATGATGCCTTTGGAGAGAGTAAGTCAGGTCTTTCTTTTTCTTCTTTCATGTTGAAATAGTTGTCACTTGCTACAAAAAATGTACAGCCAGTACCTTACATTGTAACTGTACACTTTAGTTCCTCAAATTTAATTTAAGATTGGAAGTGTAATCGTGCCACTTCTCCCTGGCAAAACCAGTAACACAATTACCATTTCCATCACTGGTTAAACCAAGGTTTCAAGCATGCAGCTAAAGCCTTATTAATTGATGTAATATCTCTCATCCAATTTCATTGTAAAGGGCATATGCCTTTAGTTTTTTATGAATATTGTGAATGCAGCAGTGCACGAGACATGAGTAGAATAGAATATGATTTTATTTGAATAGGGACGATACAGTTCAACGTAGTTCCAAAACAATGAATGCAACTGATATGCTGTACAGAGAGTTTATAGCTAATTTCCAAATCTTGTCCGTAGCTAGTAGGTTACAGTGACTACTGAAGATGTACTATTTTGAAGTGGAAAACAGAGTCTTGCATACAAAAGAGAATAGAGCCAAGTCGTTACTGCGCAGTCGAAAATGTGCATTACAGTATGGTGTAGTAATACATTGCATTATAGGGCTGTAACAACAAAAAATTGTATTGGCGTTGGGTATGATGATTGGGATATGAGGTAAGATGTTAATGTGTATTGTATTCATGTTAGTATTTAGGATAAATCGCGACTAGCGCGCTTGTTACCAGCTAGCGGTCAGTGCGCTCGCTGCACCTCCAGGAAACGAGCAGTATCATTGAGTTTATCGAAGTGCGGTAATCAATCATGGTTTTACGATAATGCACTAAAATCAAAATTCTTGGCCAAAACTCGAAACACAAATACATTATCATGGCAATTATTACTACCATTGCATTTATGGGTATGCCTGTGTACCAACTCTGGCTGGAACAATATGAACATTTCATGTCACAGTTATCATTACCGCAGCATTGTTAAATGTGCTCAAAAAGTACTTTTTTTATAACTAAAATAAATAGACACTGTTAGAAAGCCCACTATGTTGCATGTTTTGTCTTTATGCTTCACTGATGGTGTTCTGGCACCTTAAAAACACCACCGTATCGCTGGATTACTGTGTTTTAAGAGAGCACAGCTTCTAAGTTCAATGTGCACAATGGAATATATTTGTTGCCCAGACAGCAATGTGTTGACATAAGTTTAGATTTGGGAATGACGTTTCTTACTGGGGAATGACATCTTTTGTATTCATGTTAGCATTTAAGCTAGCAAGGTAGCAGCACCAGTCAGTCCGTGTGTTCGTCAAAGTGCAGTTATTGATCACGTATCTTTTAATCATTTAATTCAAAACGGTAAAACTAACCGTCTGGAATTTTAACGTGGTTACGATGATGCCGTTTATCTTTGCATCCCTTTAACCAACGTCAATAAAATCAGTTGCACAAATTCATATTTACCCTTCAAAGAACAAAGCATACAATTATGAAAATATGATTTACCACTGGTATTACATTAGTAATAGATACAAGTCTACAGACCGAATACTACATGGCGCAGCATTTCCCCAAGATTGCCAAAATAACTGTAGTGATGGGGGCGTGGACACCATGATGTCATCAAATTATTTTCTTTATAAATGCTCAAAATATGTTTACACACATTTAAAAAACAAACCTGTTAATAATTAGTGTTAACATATTTTTTATACTGTTTTGCCATATTTTCAATTGTTGCTGCTTCATGTACAATGTACTTTGTTGATTATTTTGCAAGTGTCTTGAGACTTTTAGTGACTTTTTTCTTAAAAACACCCGCAACAAATCTAGCATCCTTTTCTAATATTATATAATGTACTTGTCTTCAGAGACTCTATTTCTATACCGTGATGTCTCTGACTAAAAGCAACCTGCAACGTGCATGATGTCACACTTTCTTGGCGCTGCTGCTCCAGTTGGACTTTATAGCTCCTTAATATCTGCACATTTTGTAGATCACTGTCTGCAGGTATGTCTGGGATACATTAAAGTTACGTCCACATCGCCGACATGCTGACTGCGCTCCAGACAACCGCGTGCATCTTGTTTACATCTGGTTTCGGCAGCGCTGTTTTGGTGGTCAGCCTTTTTTTGGTGGCTGAGTGTATGTCAATAGTGCACACATAATAGGCCATCTATCCATTCATCGTGTAATGGTCTGCTGGTGGTAATGTTTTATGTTTGTGTGGTTTTGATTTGATGTTAATTTTTGCGATGATCACAAACACCCCGTCCGTGCCTGAGTGAATTGGCAGTGTCTCATGAAGACGAAAGTGTTTGCAGTTTACACGGGAGGTAAAACCTGTTGGAATTTTGCCAGGTAGCATAAGATTGGTGATAAAAGTTCAAACATATTTTCAATGTGTGGCGGCTATGAATTTACTGTGACTGTGTGCCACATTCCGTTACATTAAGGGGAAACCCTGATAGCGCCAACACGCTCGAGGTACTTTCCTTTTTTATGTGATGTTGTTGACATAATGGGAGTGTTGAATTTCAGGTGATTAAACCCGACATCGCAGAAGATCCCCCCTCTTAATACTTCCACATTGCAAATTTTGCAGATCGCTGTTTTTCTCTGATGTACGCCCGCAGACATGTTGCCTCCACTCCAGAAAAGCCCTAAATGCAACTTTGGGCAGTTTTCGAACAAAAAAATTCCCTGCATTGCTAGTTTGAAGTGAGAATACTAATGCTCTGGAATTTTACTGCGGGTTATTATTAATACCAATAGTCGTTCAGCCCTACCACTACTTGTCTTGGAGGGTTGTACGGTATACCGGTACTCGTATAGTATCGCGGTACTAATGAATCAAAAACGGTACTTACTCTGTTTGAAAAGTACCGGTTCCCGGCAATGTCAAGTCATGGTTTTACGAGCAGAGAAGCATGTTCGGCAGCGCGCACACACACGTAGTACTTACAAGCAGACACAGTGTGTAGACAGAAAAGGGAGAATGGATGAATTTTGGTCTAAAAAGTAACGATAAAGGTGAAGTTATAACACTGAAACACCCTCAGGAAGAGGTGCTTAAGACATGGCTAACTAGCTAGCAGCTAACATCCATCCACAGTCAGCAGAGTTTTAGCTACTCCTAAATCACTAATCCTCGTCTCCATGGCGACGAATAAAGTAAGTTTCTTACATGTAACATTATCACTGGAGGACGATAGCTAAACATGCTTCACTACACACCGTAGGAGGATACAATAGCTCACCGCTAACAAAAGCTAGTGCACCTGAATGTAAACAAATGCCACGGGTGGATCTACAACTGCAGCTCTAGATAAATGACACAATATGTTACTGCATATGTCAGCAGACTAATTAGGAGTCTTTGTTTGTTTACTTACTACTAAAACACAAGTTGTCTAGTATGTTTACTATTTTATTTAAGGACTAAATTGTTCTTAGATTGCAATAAGATACATATATTTAATGTACGGTAAGATTTTTTGTTAAAATAAAGCCAATAACGCCATTTTTTGTGGTCCCCTTTATTTAGAAAAGTATCGAAATACATTTTGGTACGGATACCAAAATATTGGTATCGGGACAACCCTAATGTCTTGTAAAAGCAAAATGGTGATCTATTCAACTTTTTACATTGAATATTTTTGCTTTCTTGCAGGATCACGAGATCGCTATGAGTCAGATCGTTACAGAGATGGTCCGCGACGGGACAATGACCGTTTTGACAGTGGAAGGGACCGCTACCGGGAGCGATATGATGACAGAGACCGGAGAGATTACGATAGAGGAGGTAATTCAGCTGTATCTGTATTCACTGGGATGTGTTTGACTGGCCAATCCATCTGCTAGTCCTGTACTCTCAACCCACCTTTTGTTCTGCTTTCTAGGTTATGACTCCCGTGGTGGTGGGGGAGGTCGTCGTGCTTTTGGCAGTGGCTACCGCCGGGATTATGATGATAGTCGAGGTAGCAACGATCGTTACGGGGATAGGGATCGCTATGGGGACCGCGATCGCTATGGTGATGATAAATATGAAAGACGGGATGATAAACGTGAGGAGAGAGGTGAGTGTGACATTTAATGACAATTTGTTTGTTGATTGTGTTTATTAATTGCACCTCACAAATCTGAACCTTGCCCCCCCCAGGAACCGTGCAGAGGCCTAAATTGAATCTGAAGCCCCGCAGTGTTCCCAAGGAAGAGGAAGGTAGCAGTGGCGGTACTTCCCCAGCGGCTGCCCCACCCTCCAGCAGGGCTTCCATCTTTGGTGGTGCTAAACCAGTAGACACAGCAGCCAAGGAAAGAGAGGTAGAAGAGAGGCTGAAAAAGGAGGAAGAAAGGCTGCAGAGACAGCTGGAGGAGGGCCGCGGTACTGACAGAAAGATAAGAGACAGGTCAGTTTGCCCTATGATGCCTAAAAATATCCTAGCATTGAAAATGTATGTTCTTTTTTCACATGTCCACATCTGCATATTTGTTCATAAACATGTTTCATTAAATATTTGATGAACTATATTTAGAGACCCAAGCTGGCGCAATGAGGAACCTCATACTGAGAGATCTCGCACAGGAAGTGAGTCCTCCCAGCAAGGAAGTGGTTCTGGAAGAGGTGAGTTCTCATCTTCTTGTCCTTTGAAAGTTATCGCTAGGGATAGGAATTGATAAGATTTTTACTGTTCAGATTCCACTTTCGATTATGCTTAACAGTATGTTTTTTTATCGGTTCCCTTATCTATTCTTATTTTGGAAAAAATAAAATAAAAAGGGTTGATTAGCATCAATTTTGTTTAGTTTAGAGCAGGGCTGTCAAACGTGTGGGCCGTATCAAGCCAGCGAACAGGTTTAACCCGGCCTGCAAGATGAGTTTACTAAGTATAAAAATGAGTTGCAATTTTTTAATGAAATAAACTACTGTTCTCTAAATGTTTCCACTGGATGTCGCAATAGCAATTCAGGGGTACCAATACCTTATTTAATTGTAAATGATCAACTTAACAAATTAAATAGCGAAACGGTAAGATGCAAATACATAAGTCAACTTTGCCATCATCTTTGTAGTTAGAGTTCCGTGCACCGCTCGCAGTTGGTTAATGGCACGTTGTGCACACTGAACTCCTTTGTAAAAATGTGTGTTTCTAGATTTGTTGTTTGTTTTATTTCATTTTATGCATAAACCTATCATTAGGCCTGGAGAATTAAAACACATTTTAATTTCTGTTATGGCTTCTCACGACTATGAAAAGATAGTCGGGAAAAAAAAAGATTCATGGGCCGCGCAACAAGCATGCAAATTCCGGAGCTTACAAGAGGTTTGGGATGTCACCATGGTTGCTACTTATTTCACACAGCGCTAGTAAGCCTGATCAATAATCACTAAACAAAAAAATAGGTTAATATGATTTCATAACATAACCGCAAACCTAGTCACATAATTGAGCAAAACAAAGAGGAATCCGCTGATAAACGCAAAATAGTATCAGGGAAATTGACACAAATGTGAGTGAAATGTTGTCATTTTTATGAGAAGAAACATTCGTTTGGGAAAATAATGTGTCCGATACTGCTCATTTATCCCCGACACACTCAACCGCCCCGTCCTGAACTAAACAATGTAGAGACAATCACTTGAAACAGGAACTAAACTACCAAGCTAAAGCTAACGAGAACAATCCATACACCCACAACACAGCTCATCTGCTCGTGTTGTTGTGAACGACATCATGGATGTAAAATTAATGTACAGCACTCGCAACTTGGTATGGTATGTGGGCTTGTATTAAGCCTCTGGGTTGAACGCCCCTGCCTTACATAGTTCCGGTTCACCCTTGGGCAAGGTGTAGCACCCGAATGCCCCCCCCCCCATCAGGGTTACGATACCCCCCATGAACCAAACTAAAAGAGGATGCGTTACCCGGCCCAGAGGAAGCCCGGGGCCCTCCTCCGGAGCTATGCCCGGAGGTAGGGCTCGTCAGCGAGCGCCTGGTGGCCGGGCTAGCCACGGAGCCCGGCCGGGCACAGCCCGAAGAAGCTACGTGGACACACCATCTTCTCCGCCACGTGGGCCCACCACCCGCGGTCAGAACCAGTGGGGTCGGGTGCGCTGCCAAGTGGATGGCAGTGAAAGTGGAAGCTCCAGACGGACCAATTCGGGGCAGCAGAGGCTGACTTTCGGGACGTGGAACATCTCTACGCTGGTAGGGAAGGAGCCTTAGCTGGTGCGGGAGGTGGAGCGCTACCGGTTGGATCTGGTGGGGCTTACCTCTATGCATGGCAAGGGCTCTGAAACCACACTCCTGGACAAGGGATGGACCTTGTTCACTTCTGGAGTTGTTCAGGGTGTGAGGGCACAGGCGGGTGTGGGGATACTCACGAGTCCCCGGCTCAGTGCCTTTACGTTGGCGTTCACCCCGGTGGACAAGAGGGACGCCTCCCTTCGCCTTAGGGTTGGAGGGGGGAAAACTCTGACTGTTGTTTGTGCGTACGGACTAAACAAGAGTTCAGAGTATTCGGCCTTCTTGGATACCTTGCATGGGGTCCTGTATGGGGCGCCGGCAGGGGATTCCATAGTCTTGCTGGGGGACTTCAACGCGCACGTGGGCAATGACAGTGATACTTGGACTGGCGTGATTGGGAGGAATGGTCTCCCTGATCCGAACCTGAGTGGTGGATTGTTATTGGACTCCTGTGCTAGTCACGGACTTGCGGTAACAAACACCATGTTCAAGCATAAGGATGCTCATAGGTGTACCTGGTACCAGAGCACCCTAGGCCAAAGATCAATGATCGATTTTGTAATCGCATCAGCTGATCCGAGGCCGTATGTTTTGGACACTCTGGTGAAGAGAGGGGCTGAACTGTCAACTGATCACCATCTGGTGGTGAGTTGGGTTGGATGGCGGGGGAAACCTCTGGACAGACCTGGCAAACCCAAGCGTGTAGTGCGGGTGAACTGGGAACGTTTGGAGGAGTCCTCTGTCCGGAAGGACTTCAACTCCCACCTCCGGCGGGACTTCTCTGCCATCCCTGTGGAGGTTGGGGACATTGAACAGGAATGGGCAATGTTCAAAGCCTCTATTGCTAGAGCTGCAGCTGCGAGCTTTGGCCAGAAGGTCTTAGGTGCCTCAAGGGGCGGTAACCCTCGAACACCCTGGTGGACAGTGGTGGTCAGGGAAGCCGTCCGACTGAAGAAGGAGTCCTACCGGGGTATGTTATCCCAGGGGACTCCGGAGGCAGTTGCAAGGTACCGACGGGCCCGAAGGGCAGCGGCCGTGGCTGTGGACGAGGCTAAGCAGAGGGTGTGGGAGCAGTTCGGGGAATCCATGGAGAAGGACTATCGGGCGGCACCAAAGCTGTTCTGGAAGACCATACGGCACCTCAGGAGGGGGAAGCAGGGAACCATCCAAGCTGTGTACGGCAAGGATGGGACTTTGCTGACTTCAAGTGAGGAAGTCGTAGGGCGTTGGAAAGAGCACTTTGAGGAACTCCTGAACCCAAATACATCAGACACACCCTCCCTGATAGGAGCAGGGCCTGAGGATGATGGGGGATCGACGTCGATCTCTCGGAGTGAAGTCACTGAGGTAGTTAGGCAACTCCACAGTGGCAAAGCTCCGGGGGGTGACGAGATCCGTCCAGAAATGCTGAAGGCTCTGGGTGTTGATGGGCTGTCTTGGTTGATACGCCTTTTCAACATTACGTGGAAGTCTGGGACAGTGCAGAGGGAGTGGCAGACTGGGGTGGTGGTTCCCCTTTTCAAAAAGGGGGACCAGAGGGTGTGTGCTAATTACAGGGGTATCACACTACTCAGCCTCCCTGGGAAAGTTTACGCCAAGGTACTGGAAATAAGGGTCCGGCCGATAGTCGAACCTCAGATTCAAGAGGAGCAATGTGGATTCCGTCCTGGTCGTGGAACAACTGACCAACTCTTTACTCTTGCGGGAATCCTGGAGAAGGCCTGGGAGTATGCCTATCCAGTCTACATGTGCTTTGTGGATTTGGAGAAGGCGTATGACCGGGTCCCCCGGGAGATCTTGTGGGAGGTGCTGAGGGAGTACAGAGTGAGGGGAACCCTGCTGAGGGCCATCCAATCTCTGTACAACCAAAGCGAGAGTTGTGTCCGGGTGCTTGGATGTAAGTCGGATCCATTTCCGGTGGGGGTTGGTCTCCGCCATGGCTGCGCTCTGTCACCTATCCTGTTTGTGATTTTCATGGACAAGATTTCTAGGCAGAGTCGTGGCCATGGCGGAGAGGGTATACGTTTCGGGGGGCTAAAGGTTGCGTCACTGCTGTTTGCAGATGATGTGGTCCTGATGGCACCTTCGGTTCGTGACCTTCAGCTCTCACTGGATCGGTTCGCAGCCGAGTGTTCAGCGGCTGGAATGAGGATCAGCATTTCCAAATCTGAGGCCATGGTTTTCAGCAGGAAACCGATGGTTTGTACAGTCCGGGTAGGGGACGAGACTCTGTCCCAGGTGGAGGAGTTTAAGTATCTCGGGGTCTAGTTCACGAGTGAGGGAAAGATGGAGAAGGAAATCAGCCGGAGAATCGGAGCAGCTGGGGCAGTATTGCAGTCTCTCTGCCGCACTGTTGTGACGAAACGAGAGCTGAGCCAGAAGGCAAAGCTCTCGGTCTACCGAGCTATCTACATTCCTACTCTCACCTATGGTCATGAAGTGTGGGTATTGACCGAAAGAATAAGATCGCGGATACATGTGGTCGAAATGAGTTTCCTCAGAAGGGTGGCTGGCATCTCCCTTAGAAATAGGGTGAGAAGTTCAGTCACCCGAGAGAGACTAGGAGTAGAGCCGCTGCTCCTTCGCTTGGAAAGGAGCCAGCTTAGGTGGTTCGGGCATCTCGTGCGGATGCCTCACGAGCGTCTCTCTAGGGAGGTCCTCGTTGCACGTCCCACTGGGAGGAGACCCCGCGGCAGGCCAAGGACCAGATGGGGGTGGGGGTGACATCTCCTCTCTGGCCTGGGAACGCTTCGGGATTCCCCAGGAGGAAGTCGCAAATGTTGCTCTGGAGAGGGAAGTCTG
This sequence comes from Entelurus aequoreus, assembly GCF_033978785.1. NCBI lineage: Eukaryota > Metazoa > Chordata > Actinopteri > Syngnathiformes > Syngnathidae > Entelurus > Entelurus aequoreus. Next base: position 65,227,510 of record NC_084731.1, read on the forward strand.
GAGTTCTCTGCTGGAGCTGTTGTCCCCGCGACCCGATTCCGGATAAGCGGTTGAAGATGGATGGATGGATGGACTCGCAACTTGAGAGGCGCTCTTTTGTTTAAATTTTTATTTTTTTTACAGCCTCAATTCAGCCGCCTCTTTACTTGTCTAGGTGAGAACAGCATATCACACTTCCCCTCTTCACAATAGTAGCGCGGTGTGTCAAACCCTATCCGACTGCGCTTACAAAATAAAGGTTTCAAAAAAGTACCTTGCAAAAGAATAATGTACCTGAAGCACTTATTGATACATTTACACATAAATAATGCTTCGACCTAAATTACTGGTTAAAATTGTCCAAAGATGTATTGCACCAATACATATGAGGATTTTTGCATTTTATTAAACATTTTACTGAATTTTAAAATAATTATTTTTATAATAATTTAAAATACACTTTTTTAAAAATAAGTGTAAAAGGTAAAAAACTGGATTGTATTGTTTTTACAATGCTGTATTTAAAATTGTTATTGCTATTATTTTTTTTCTAGTGTTTTTTTGTTACTAATTTATATTGAGTTTTTAAAAATATATATATTTAAAGTGGTGGTACAATAAATACTCATGTTTTCAAATAAATGAATAATAGTGTATTTATTTGTGATTTACAATATCAAACAAAATAATTGTGACTATTATTTTTGCCATAATAGTCCAGCCTACAAAAAATCAGGAGCACTGTGGCAAGTGAGTGCAAGCTTTTGACCACAAACTTAGTCATTGCAAGGTGACATTCAACATTCCTGGCCTGAGACATTGCACTCTTCCCTGCCGCGATGAAAGGAAACATGAAATGGAGCGAATACTTACTGCCCGACTGGCTCCATCTAGCTCGTCTAAATGAGAAGGCATTCATTTCAATTGAACAAGTATTAATGCTAACATTATAGGCAGTGAGTTAGTACCTGTTGTATTAACGGCAGATGACGTGGTCACTGCTGCTGGGATGAGATCGGCGCAGTTCAAAAACATGAATTTAATTTCTAGTTATTGCATGCTGTATGTTCAAATGTTTTTGGTTGTATGCCCTCCTCTTGATGAAATAGAAATTATTACAAGTAGTAGTAGTTTTCTTGTCAAATGTATCCAAACTTTAGAGCATTTGTTAAAGAGGTCATTCCCAAATCACTGGCGTTTTTAAGGGAATCGTTTGAAAAATTGGCAGGCGATTTCAAGTAATTGATAATCTGGGAACTGGTTCCGAACAAGAAGCGCTTTTCGATTCCCATCCCAAGGTATCATGGTCTAAAAAGCCATCCCTCCAACCATGTTTCACAATTTACTACCATGTCCCACCTGTTCAGCTCAACTGCTGAACCCCCAGTTAACTACTGCAGTGAATTTCCCCTAAAAAAATACACACGCTTTTGCTAAACGACAAATGTATCTTCTGCAAGGCTCAAGGTGTCGAGACGAGGAGCGCTCCGGAGAGAATGAGGTTTTCAGTGGGAGGGAAGATGAGCCCTCGTCTCCTGGGTCCTCCTCACAGCCTCCCCCCTCCAAGGAATCTCTGAAGGTGATGCCCGCACCTCCACCTAAAGAGAACGCCTGGGCCAAGAGAAGTGCAGCCAGTGTGGGCTCCAGCGAGGCCGATGGGCTATCCGCAGTCTCCCCTGTTGATTCAGCGCCGCCCAAGTTCAGGTAAGTGTACTTTAGATGCGAATCAAGTAGGGCTGGGCGATTATGTGATTGTGATCGTTGATCGCCATTAATTTGAGTTCGATCACAGTGATCAGCGGTTAGCGTATTTGCTCGATCAAACATGGCGTAACTGTCTGTCTGAAGTTACTGCAATAGTAAACCGCCTTACTGACCATGATCCCGTGTGTGTCTGTGAATGAGTGTGTGTTTGTGTGTGTTTTTATGTTTGCGTCCGTGTATGTGTGCGTCTTCCTGCGCATTATAACAAATGTTCAATCAGCATTGTGCCACTAGCACAGAAGTTGAAACAACATTTAGAAGGAGCAGCAGCTTTAAATGACAGGCTTAACTTTCACTATCTGCTGCAGCACACCAGTAATCCTGCCCTGAATGCGGACTTGCAGGCACTCACAGGAGTCTTTATCAGTCCCGACTGGGAGAATCAACACACTCACTAATTTAATCAGAAAAGGCATTTTTATATCTAAGTATTATTTAATCAGACTTGTTGTTTGTGTCTGCAAAGATTCAACTCCTCTGATATAAGAAGTACTAGAAAACCCTGCAGACAGACATTTTGTGTTTAAATAAATGTTGAGTTTAAGGATAAAAAGCATTTTGTTCCTGAAAGAATCCTTAAACTTGTTTTATGTGTCGGTACACATTATTTTACAGCACTTCAATGTAATTGTATTTAATATATGCTACAGTATTTGAGTTTTCAAAAACTCCAGTGCTTGCCAAAGCACTGGTGATAAACACTGATGTATACAAGTACCGTATTTTCCGCACCATAAGGCGCCCCGTGTTATTAGCCGCACGTTTAATGAACGGAATATTTCAAAACTTTGTTTACCTATTAGCCGCCCCGTGCCATTAGCCGCACCTACGCTACGCTAAAGGGAATGTCAACAAAACAGTCAGATAGGTCAGTCAAACTTTAATAATATATTACAAACCAGCGTTCTAACAACTCTGTTCACTCCCAAAATGTAATGTACAAATGTGCAATCACAAAAATAGTAACACTCAAAATAGTGCAGAGCAATAGCAACATCAATAACTCAACGTTGCTCATACGTTAGTGTCACGCAACACACAAAATAAACATTTAAAGCTCACTTTCTGAAGTTATTACTCATCTACAAATCCCTCGAATTCTTCTTCTTCGGTGTGCTTCACTTGTTTTTTGACACCATCTGTGATGTGGACGCGCATGCAGTCGTAGATCAACAGGAACGGCGCTGCGTGAAAAAAGTCACCCGGTGTCTTCGCGTAAACGTCTATCAACCACTCGCTCATCTTTTCTTCAGCCATCCATCCCTTCGAGTTAGCTTTTATGATGACGCCGGCTGGAAAGTTCTCTTTTGGCAAGGTCTTCCTTTTGAATATCACCGTGGGTGGAAGTTTCTGGCCGTTAGCATGGCAAGCTACAACCACAGTAGGACGACTTCTCATTCCCTGTGGTGCGAATATTCACCGTACGTGTTCCCGTTGTATCCACAGTGCGGTTCACATTAATATCAAAAGTCAGTGGAACCTTGTACGCGTGTCTCTTAGTAGGAGACATTTTGTTGTCTTTACAGAAAAACAAATGAAATTAAATATCCGCGAGCTTCTTCTTCTACGGGGGCGGGTGCTCACCTTGGCGGTTGCTTACAGTAGAAGAAGAAGCGCTTCCTCTTCTATGGGGGCGGTTGCTTACCGTAGAAGAAGAAGCACTTCCTCTTTTACGGGGAAAAAAGATGGCGGCTGTTTACCGTAGTTGCGAGACCTAAACTTTATGAAAATAAATATGAATATTAATCCATATATAAGGCGCACCGGGTTATTAGCCGCACTGTCTGCTTTTGAGAAAAATTGTGGTTTTTAGGTGCGGCTTATGGTGCGGAAAATACGGTAATTCAGGAATATAAATAATTTACCATTTAAAAGTGTTGTTTAGTAAATGTTAACTTGAAGTAAAAGTCTTGCAGTATTCAGTACATTTGAGTGGTGTGCACCTCTCGTAAGCACAATGATATATATGAACTAAATGAGGGTTGTCAGCTGTGAGCGTATTTTACCTCGATCAAACTTGGCGGAAATGTCGGTTACAGGATACTGCAGTAGTAAACAATAGGTATGCAACAGTACTTAGTATAATTCTGCACAGGGATGTTGGTTACAAGATACTGCAGTAGTAAACAGTAGGTATGCAACAGTACTTAGTATAATTCTGCACGGGGATGTCGGTTACAAGATACTGCAGTAGTAAACAGTAGGTATGCAACAGTACTTAGTATAATTCTGCACGGGACAATCCGGCTTTAATTTCAAATATAATAATTGCGATACTAATCGAGATTGGATGATATGAACAAATTAAACGTGATCAATTTTTTTGCCATATTGCCCAGCCCCAGTATGATGTACATACACATTTATTGTATCTACGCTTATCTCTTGTTGTAGCTCCTCAAGTTCTGCCGATGAGAGAGGATCTGAAAAGGGTAAGACTTAGTCATGAACACGGGAATCTGTTACAGGGCGGTTTCAGCAAACCTCAGCGTTGATTAATGATCATTGATGATTAATGATATTTCAAGTGCCTGCTTGACATTTGAAATATGTAATCATCAGGATCACAAGAGAACATAGAGGGAATGCAACAATGAGCCACCTAATCAACTCAGACTAACGATTGCGGTTGGAATGAATTGATTAAAAATGTATGAAGAGAAAAAAGAAAACTTGTTAGGCATAACTTATTGGTTGTTATGAAACTTTCTTCAGTCATTTCAAATGGCTAAAAAGCCCCTGAAGACATGTTAAAACATTGCTGCTAGTCCTTGATTGTGTTTGGCTCTAAAAAAAAAAAAAAAGGAATGTAATTGACGGTCCGCGAAGGATGTTTGAATAAAGGCTCATTGGAAACATGACAACCTTGCCTTCGCAAAGAATAATGCGGGATTCCTGAAACTGGAAACGGAAGTGACCCAATTATATAGTAATCAAACTGCACTTTCCAACCTAAATGTACATTTTCAGCCACTCATTGACTGAAGCTGCTGCAGTGTGTTGCCAGTGTAGTCGACAGTCTATAGTCCAACCATTCTCTCAACTCTCTGGCTTCTCCTTTAAGATGAGAACAAGGCTGATGGTGCCCATGGAGACCGGGGGCCCCCACGGGCACGAGGTAGGCCTGGAGCAGGGCGGGAGCGAGGAGAGGGGCCCAACAGAGACCGAAGAAAGGAGGCAGACAGGTCAGCCACCCCAAGCTTTGCAACTGTTTGAGTTGTGAAAAGACAGACAGGGAGGGCATGAGGGCATCTGCAAAGAATGGCCCATGTAGAGCTACACAACATCTCTTGTCTCTAATGTTGTGCAAATCTTGGGCAAAATGCTGACAATGCCTAATTGGTAGTCCGGCACTAGACCAGTTAACCACATAACATTAGCTAGAAAGGGATTTCTAACTATCACTGAATTTTCTTGGCACATGATGAGCACCTGACTCTGCGTGTGGATGAAAATAATCAACATGAATCGTTTGTGCTACTCCAGTGTTCAGGTGCTAGTAGGGATGTCCCGATCAGCATTTTGGCCTCAGATCCGATCCGATTTGCAGCCCCAATCCAATGCGTTGACAGTGTTCTAGATTGTGGAACTGAACATGTTTTTAGTAAGTAACTAAATTAAACAGTTTTATAAAGCTGATGTCATTAAATGTATAACTTGCTAGTATTGTTGTACGGTAAATCTTATGACACTAAATGTATGGTGTTATAAGCAAGGTAAATCTTATGACACTAAATGTATGGTATTATAAGCAACAAACAATATTTTTCAGAACATTTTAATTGGTGTCCATTAAAGTCCATTCAGTTTTTTGCCCCTAAAGCCCTCCTGGATTTCATTCCCTTAGTTTGTAAACAATAACAAAAACAAACCCAAAAAGTTTTTGTGATAAGAGCGAGAAATGATTGACTTTATCGATCATACACTGATACACTATTAGGGCTGCAACGATTAATTCAAGTAGATAAACGCTTTGATTGGTAGACTGCTGCTTTGATGATCACTTCCTGAGTGTAACTAATCATCCATCCATCCATCCATTTTCTACCGCTTGTCCCTAAAATGACACAAAATATACAGCCTTTTTTCCCCACACGGCCGCTGCAATAGAGCACACGCATAATTTATGTTATCCTTTTTTTTCCCAATTAATGCACTTAATTGCACATGTTAAGTGCAATTTCAAATTAAATGTGCCTTTATTGGAAAAAAGAATGAAGATTATGGTAATCAGAAAAATTGTTCAACTATTTTTCCTAAAAGATTGCATTGTGGCTACTAAATGTTTATAATGTATCGAACAAATTAATCGATAGATGACTAAAAAATTTGCTAGCTTCAGCCCGAGATACCTTACCAATATTGATATTTAGAGTGAGCACCTCTGTTCTGGTGTGTAGCATGCTTATCCGTTCCTTGTCCTAGCCTGCAGTGATAACAGTACTTGTAAGAAACCCAGTTTATTTGCCAGTGTTGATTAGTCACGAGAAGCGGCTTCGCACTGTAGATGGACATTAACCACGCTGAGCCGCCGCGTCTGTTGCAGCTCACAACTTCTAGCCGGTGGTCTGGCCAGAAATGCACCTTCCTGGAATTCATGCAACCCCTGCATGCGCGCATGCGATTAATAAAGAATCCTGAAATATAATTGTGCATTCCTTTTAGAAGGAATCTTTTACATGAGTACAATCTTTAAAGGGTAACTGCACTTTTTTTTTAAAAATGTGCCTCATTATGAAAGACATGACAACAGATGGATTTTTTTTTAATGAATTCTAAATATTAAATAAAAGTCCGCTTACAGCAGAGCCAATGAGAGCACCTCTATTTTGCCCATAAAATCCAATAAATAACCATTCAAAAAGAGCCAACAATACTCCATTTACATTTCGTGACTTAAATATTAACCGAGTATTAGTGATATTAATGTTATACGTGCTAAAACTGACAAACTATTTATAGCAGCGACCTAATCACTTCCTGTGTCCCTATGTTTACATCATGGACTGGTCTGCTGCTTCCTCGTTTCCCTGCTCCCTGTAAGTTTATTGTAGATCATAAATCATGCCTCTCACCTGAAAAGCGGTTACAATTTGCCAAAAAACACATTGACTGGCCTAAAAAGAAATGGCGTAAAATTTGGGGACTGATGAGAGTAAGATTGTTCTTTTTGGGTCTAAGGGCTACAGACAGTTTGTCAGACGTCCTGCAAACACTGAATTCAAGCCCAAGTACACAGTGAAGACATTGAAGCATGGTGGTGCAAGCATCATGATATGGGGATGTTTCTCGTACTATGGTGTTGGTCCTATTTATCGCATACCAGGGGTCATGGATCAGTTTTAGTACATCAGAATACTGGAAGAAGTCATGTTGCCGTATTCTGAAGAGGAAATGCCCTTGAAATGGGTGTTTCAACAAGACAATGACCCCAAACACACCAGCAAGCGAGTAAAATCATGGTTCCAGACTAACAGAGTTCAAGTAATGGAGTGGCCAGCACAATCCCTGAACCTTAATCCCATTGAAAACTTGTGGGCTGACATAAAGAATGCTGTTCATGAGGCAAAACCAAAAAATGCAGAGGAATTGTGGAACGTAGTACAATTGTCCTGGGCTGCAATACCTGTCGACTCCATGTGCCACAGATGTGAAGCAGTTTATCAGAAACTGTGGTTATGCAACTAAATTATAGTTAATAATTCTAAGGAAAGTTGAATCTGCAAGCCTTTCTTAGTTTATACAGTACATTTGAGTTTTATAAAGAAAGATGTCAACACTGCTATTTTTTTGTTTGATATTTCTTGACTTTCTGTAAAATATTGTCAAATTGAATTACTTTTTTCCAATTTTCTGGCTTTGAAATTGAATGTGCAGTCTCTCCAATGCATTTGTGTTCTTTAGAATACAATTTATTTGAAGAATTTTGAGGTTTACACACCTTTTTAAACACACTGCTATTATTATGAACATAACTGTAAATACTTACGTCATGTATATAAATCCCTAATGGAGGTGTTTGGATGTTTTTTTTTAGGGAGAATTGAACGGCTTCTATAGGCTCCATTGTAAGCGGACTTTTCATTGAATGTATTTAATATTTAGAATGCATTAAAAAAATCTGTCATGTCTCATAATGATCGTGAACGATAGGCAAAATTCCCCAAAAAGTGCAGTTCCCCTTAAATCCATGTGAGCACTACTGCGGTAACGATAGGCAAGGCTCATAATCGATTAAAAAAAAAAAAAAGCAAAAACCGGCCCGATCTGAGGCCACAATCGGGACATCTCTAGTTTGTAGTTTTGCAGCATTATTGGCAAGTGTTGTCTGTCCACTGGTGAGTCCTGTCCATGAATGTTAACCTTCGGGTTCATTCTGACTGTAGAAAGGATAACAGAAGAGACCGAGACTCCAGACCAGCACCCGAGCCAAAGAAATATGAAGAAACCCCGACCCCTGTAAGTCCGTCACAGAGCACCAAGTTCAGCAGTTCTCATAGTTGGTTTAGGGTTCTCCCAAAGGTCTTGGGCTCCTCCTCCACCTTGAAGTTTCAGTTGGTGTACCAAAAGCCCGTACACGGGCACCATTTCATTCAGGAGTGTTTTGCTGAGTGTCTCTGGTTGCTTGTTTTTCTTCCAGAAGTTCAGCTCAGCCAGTAAATACGCTGCTTTGCTAATGGATGGAGACGACGCTGGGGATGTGGAGTAGAGAAGACAAGACGCCAAGAAGAGGAGCAAATGAACAGACAAGTCATTTCACATAGCTTATATTCTCCTCATATGGAAGAGGTCCCAGGGAGGACAATCATCCCTCCCTTTTCCCTCCTCCAAACCTTTCCTTCCTTCCTTCACTCCTTCCTTCCTCTCCTCGAGGACTTTTTCAGGTTCTACACAATAGTCACCTATTGGACTTGTTATTAACGGGGAAAAAATGAGTACCTGGCTCATGGAAAAGTGATGGAAAAAATTGTAATAATAAATAAAGAAGTCGGGAAAGTGAATTTGTACATTTGTGGATGGGAGGATTGATCTGAGCTGATGTAGCGCGACAAAACACTTTCACTCGGTGATTTGCATACATGCGGCCATTTTTATTAGTCATGAAAGTCCTTTTAACCCTTTATGAATTGAAAGCACGAATCTTGTCTTCCAGTACTAACGTTCACTATTAATTCTGGAACTAACTTATGGAACATTTTTCAGCCATGTGTATAACGTCGCAACAAAATGTTTTGAAAGGACTCAGTGACTTAAGAGCGCCACACGACTCAAGTGCCATTATTGCTCTCCCCCAGTCATTGTACAGACTTGGCTCTCTTTCTAAAAGAATCGCTTCAATTAAAGTCTTATCTGCTCTCCTTTTTGGCTCTTTTCCCCCATCCTCCCCTGCTGTCTGCAAATCATGCTCTCTTCGCATGATGACCGTGGACGTTTTCATGACATGGCCTTCCTGCTTGCAATAAAAGGGGCGTCATTTAAATATACCACACATTTCTCTGCCGTCGTTTGTTTGGCTAGTGATAAATGCTGGCATCAGTCAGCTCAATGACACGTTTCCCTTTCCCCAACACGTTTCATTTATAAGAGTTTGGTCGCACCTTCAATGCAAGAGCTCTGAAAAAGCACAGGACACCAGACCGGTGCAAAATCAGTTCATTGGAAGAACATGTGTGGAATTAAATGTATTGCAATAGCTGAGAAACGGGAAGAATTTGTCAAATAATGATCTATTTGAAAGGTATAATACATAATTATCTGCTTTTTTTTTTTTTTGCTGTAGTTAAAATATATACTGTACAGGCCAAAAGTTTGAACACACCTTCTCATTCAATGTTTTCTTTATTTTCATGACTATTTACATTGTAGATTGTCACATCAAAATTATGAATGAACACATGTGGAGTTATGTACTTAACAAAAAAGAAGGTGAAATAACTGAAAACATTTTATATTCGAGTTTCTTCAAAATAGCCACCCTTTACTCTGATTACTGCTATAAAACATGTTTTCAGGTATTTCACCTTTTTTTTGTCAAGTACATAACTCCACATGTGTTCATTCATAGTTTTGATGTGACAATCTACAATGTAAATAGTCATGAAAATAAGGAAAACCCATTGACTGGGGAGAAGGTGTCCAAACTTTTGGCCTGTAATGTACCGGTACATTAGGTTCATAATATTTATATTAAATATGATTTTATTCTTAATTATTGATGAAAAACATTAAAATATGTATATTAGATTTACATTAATATTTCTATGAAATATGTGAAGCATGATTTTTGGGATCGGTGGAGGGAATACTTCGCAGACCTCCTCAATTCAACCAACATGTCTTCCTATGAGGAACGAGTGCCTGGGGAATCTGTGGCGGCCTCTCCTATTTCCGGGTAGTTAAGAAGATCCGCCCGGAGTTCCTTAAGGCTCTGGATGCTGTGGGGCTGTCTTGGTTGACAAGACTCTGCAACATTGTGTGGACATCGGGGGCGGTGGTTCCTCTCTTTAAGAAGGGGAACCGGAAGGTGTGTTCGAACTATGGTGGGATCAAACTCCTCAGCCTTCCCCATAAAGGTCTATTCAGGTGTACTAGAGAGGAGGCTACGCCGTATAGTCGAGCCTCGGATTCAGGAGGAACAGTGTAGTGTTCCTCCTGGTCGTGGAACTGTGGACTGACTACACGGCAGGGTCCTTGAGGGTGCACGGGAGTTTGCCCAACCAGTCGACATGTGCTTTGTGGACTTGGAGAAGACATTCGACCGTGTCCTGTGGGAAGTGCTCAGAGAATATGGGGTATCGGACTGTCTGATTGTGGCGGTCTGCTCCCTGTATGATAAGTGTCAGAACTTGGTCCGCATTGCCGGCAGTAAGTGGGACCCGTTTCCAGTGAGGGTTAGACTCCACCAAGGCTGCCCTTTGTCACCGATTCTGTTCATAACTTTTATAGCAGTCAGGGTGTTGAGGGGATCTGGTTTGGTGGCTGCAGGATTAGGTCTCTGCTTTTTGCAGATGTGGTCCTGATGGCTTCATCTGGCCAGGATCTTCAGCTCTCACTGGATCGGTTCGCAGCCGAGTGTGAAGCGACTGGGATGGGAATCGGCACCTCCACGTCCGAGTCCATGGTTCTTGCCCCATGTGGAGGAGTTCAAGTACCTCGGAGTCTTGTTCACGAGTGAGGGAAGAGTGGATGGTGAGATTGACAGGCGGATCGGTGCGGCGTCTTCAGTAATGCGGAAGCTGTATCGATCCGTTGTGGTGAAGAAGGAGCTGAACCGGAAGGCAAAGCTCTCAATTTACCAGTTGATCTCCATTCCCATCCTCACCTATGGTTGAGCAAAAGGACAAGATCACGGGTACAAGCAGCCGAAATGAGTTTCCTCCGCCGGGTGGCGGGGCTCTCCCTTAGAGATAGGGTGAGAAGTTCTGTCATCCGAGAGGAGCTCAAAGTAAAGCTGCTGCTCCTCCACACCGAGAGGAGCCAGATGAGGTGGTTCGGGCATTTGATCAGGATGCCACCCGAACGCCTCCCTAGGGAGGTGTTTAGGGCACGTCCGACCGGTAGGAGGCCAAAGGGAAGATCCAGGACACGTTGGGAAGACTGTCTCCCGGCTGGCCTGGGAACGCCTCAAGATTCCCTGGGAGGAGCTGGACCAAGTGGCTGGGGAGAGGGAAGTCTGGGCTTCCCTGCTTAGGCTGCTGCCCCCGTGACCCCACCTCGGATAAGCGGAAGAAGATGGATGAATGAGTGGTGATTTTTGGAATGCACCAAATTAATGGATTCTGTTTGAATTTTGGGAGATAAGGATTTAATTGCTTCAGTTTGTTTTATTGTCATCAAGAGTATTAGCTTTTTGAATAGTAAAATATTGGCAGAAGTCAGACTGAAATGTTTTTCTCCACACAGACCTGCAACACTCATTTACCATCTATTTTTGAAAGATTACATTTCAGTTATTTAATTCATACAAAAATCTAAGAAAAATAAAATATATTATGAATGAAAAGGAGCCGAAAGAAGTTTAAAACGTATATCTGCCCCCTACTTTTTAACCACCGCAACCTAAAGAGTGTCCTCCCGAAATACCATCAGTTTGTGAACTTTCCTATGAGGGAGAAAAACACTGTGGACCAGGTATATTGCAATGTTAGGGGAGCCTACAAGGCTGTACCCAGACCACACTTTGGACTATCTGATCATATCTCAGCTTTTCTATATCCAGCATACAGACAGTGCCTCAAGCAAGCCCCCCAAGTGAGAAAAACTGTTAAAGTGTGGAATGAAGACACTGAACTAGTGCTTCAGGACTGCTTTGGGAGTACAGACTGGGACATATTCAAAACTGCTGCTCAGAGGGATGACGGTACTGTGGACATAAAGGAATATGCTTCCAGTGTAACTGGCTACATCAGCACATGTGTGGAAAACATTGTTCCCACAAAACAATACAAAATATACCCAAACCAAAGACCCTGGATTAACTGATGTTCGGTCCAAGCTACATGCCCGCTCTACTGCATTTGTCTCAGGCAACGCTGAGGACTACAAGAAGGCCAGATATGACCTGCGTAAATCCCATCAGCTAGGCCAAGGGACAATACAGACTAAAGCTGGAGGGATTCTAATCCACCACAGATTCTCTGCGCATGTGGCAAGGCCTGCAACACATCACAGACTACAAGCAGGGGGGTCACAAACAGCCAACGCTCACTGCCAGATGAGCTGAATGAGTTGTACGCCTGCTTCAAGGTCCTCAACACCAACCAGCAGAGAGGGGTTCTGACCACGGAGCGCACGCAGGACCCACCACTCACTGTGACAACAGCAGAGGTTCGTACAGTTCTGAGGAGAACAAACCCACGGAAGGCAGCCGGCCCAGACAACATCCCTGGCCAGGCCCCTTAGGGTGTGTTCATCAGAGCTGGCTGACGTACTTGCTGACATATACAACTTTTCACTAGCACAAGCTGTTGTGCCCACCTGCTTCAAGACCACCACCATTGTGCCCCTGCCAAAGGAAAACACAGTGGCCTGTCTGAATGACTATCGCCCTGTTGCACTCACCCCAATAGTGATGAAGTGCTTTGAGAGGATAGTCATGTCACACATCAAGAAGACTATCCCAGACACACTGGACCCTCTACCGCATGGGTGTCAAACTCTGGCCCACGGGCCAAATTTGGCCCGCCGTGTATTTTCACTTGGCCCTTGAGGCGTTTTCAAATTAACACTAGAGCTGGCCCGCCGATTATATACAGCGGCGGTGCCGCGGTACCCCGCATTCACCGCTAATTCTCATACTTGCCAAACCTCCTGGGAGACTCCCAAATTTCAGTGCCTCTCCCGAAAATCGTCACGTCCCATTTTCGTCCATACAAATATAAAGTCAACAAGTCATTTACCAGTTGGGGAAATTGAGCCTGGGACATTGTGTCCATCATTACAGTAAAAGTACATTTAAGAACGCAACTCCAAATAATGTGTGGACAAGAAAATGATCATTTGTGATTGTGTTGACTTCCTGGGATGTAAGTCACAAGTCGCATCTTCAGACACAGCGGCTAAGAATTGTCCCTTGTAGACGTTCTCATGGTGTGGTCTGCAAGCCCCCCCCCCCCCCCCCCCCCCCCTGCAACAAGGACCCCGGACGGCAGCTGGTAAGGACCCTGCTGAGCGTCATGCTGGTGTATAAGTGTCACACATGTGCTGCCTTCCTTTTGTTGACCACGAAAAGCAGGTTTTAAAGTCAACGGAACAATAATTTCATTCAAATAATCCTACATTTTTTGGAGGATAAATGAGCATTGTGGAATGATGTCATTTGTGTATTTTTTATTAATTTTGTCTTACTTCAACCAGCAGAGTTTTAATCACAACTACTTTACTGTCTATCCATCCATCCATTTTCTACCGCTTATTCCCTTCGGGGTCGCGGTGGCGCTGGAGCCTATCTCAGCTACAATTGGGCGGAAGGCAGGGTACACCCTGGACAAGTCGCCACCTCATCGCAGGGCCAACACAGATAGACAGACAACATTCACACTCGCATTCACACAGTAGGGCCAATTTAGTGTTGCCAATCAACCTATCCCCAGGTGCATGTCTTTGGAGGTGGGAGGAAGCCGGAGTACCCAGAGGGAACCCACGCAGTCACGGGGAGGACATGCAAACTCCACACAGAAAGATCCCGAGGCCGGGATTGAACTCACGACTACTCAGGACCTTCGTATTGTGAGGCAGACGCACAAACCCCTCTTCCACCGCGCTGCCCACTTTGCTGTCTAAATAAGTGGTAATGCAGAGAGTGTTGACATTTTTTTTTTTTAAAAAAGGCTAACATCTTTTTAATCACGCTTTTTTTTTTACTGATAATCTGTTATTGTTGTTTTCTATCTTAATGAAGTGAATTATATTTATATAGCGCTTTTCTCTAGTGACTCAAAGCGCTTTTACATAGTGAAACCCAATATCTAAGTTACATTGAAAGTATGGGTGGGACTGGGAGCAGGTGGGTAAAGTGTCTTGCCCAAGGACACAACGGCAGTGATTAGGATGGCGGAAGCGGGGGTCGAACCTGGAACCCTCAAGTTGATGGCACGGCCACCCTACCAACTGAGCTATACCGCCCCAGTAAGAAGTCTGCTATTATTCTTTCAATTTTATGTTTTTATCAACTTAATGCAATATTTTATATTTTACATTTGTACTTATATTTTTTCATATGTTTTATACTATATTTGTTTTAAATGACATACATTTTAGTTCTTCTCCAGTCTGGATGCCTCAAAGGTGGCATTTTTCCTCAAATTCTCTCATGTGTGTGTGTGTGTGTGTTGTTTTCTATTAAAATATTTGTGTTTGTCACTTGCCCGTATGAAAAGTGCCAAACAAATACATTTTGATTTGATTTAATGCTACAATCAAGCAGACCTCACTTTTGCAAAGCTCTTTTCGAATAATTATTCTGCTCAATACAACACTAAACGAAACAGGAGTGCAGAACAAAAATGAACCGACTCATTATGATCTGTTATAGTTAAATGCAGATAGTATCGGGTCATTTAGTGTTCCTCTTGTTCTACAACCCCCAAAATCAGTGAAGTTGTCACGTTGTGTAAATGGTAAATAAAAAGAGAATACAATGATTTGCAAATCCTTTTCAACTTATATTCAATTGAATAGACTGCAAAGACAAGATATTTAACTTTCGAACTGAGGAACTTTATTTTTTGAAAATATTAGCTCATTCGGAATTTGATGCCTGCAACATGTTTCAAAAAAGCTGGCACAAGTGGCAAAAAAGACTGAGAAAGTTGATGAATGCTCATCAAACACTTAATTGGAACATCCCACAGGTGAACAGGCTAATTGGGAACAGGTGGGTGCCATGATTGGGTATAAAACCAGCTTCCATGAAATGCTCAGTCATTCACAAACAAGGATGGGGCGAAGGTCACCACTTTGTCAACAAATGCCTGAGCAAATTGTTTAAGAACAACATTTCTCAACCAGCTATTGCAAGGAATTTAGGGATTTCACCATCTACGCTCCGTAATATCATTGGCGTTGTTAGGCCTATTTTAGGGGGGCTCAAGCCCCCCTAAAATGTTCTTAAGCCCCCCTAAAAAATTTGGTGTTAAGAAAAAAAAGAAAAATCAATGTTTTTTTTTTTTGTTTGTTTTTTTTACAAATACATGCTGACATATTCATTATAAAGTGGCCCGAATATGAGTTTAAATAAATAATCATATAACCTGTCATTATTCACTCAGTTTCCCCTCACTTCATAGCGTAAGGTGGAGAGCCTCTTTAGTGCGTCGGTATCCAATCCATTCCACTTGTTCATATAGAAAATGCCCACATTACTCAAAATCCAGTCCACATTTTCTCTGCGACCTTGCTTGCGGTCCTTGGACTTATTCATACAGAAAATGCCCACATCACTCAAAATCCAGTCCGCATTTTCTCTGCGACCTTGCTGGCGGTCCTGCAGGTGTACGAAACACATTAGCGTACAGCACTGCAGAACAAGAACCTTGTGTCTACAATTGTAAATAATTTAGTTTTTAAAGGCCTACTGAAACCCACTAATCTTAACATTGCAACACATGCCAATACAGCCGGGTTAACTTATAAAGTGCAATTTTAAATTTCCCGCTAAACTTCCGGTTGAAAACGTCTATATATGATGACGTATGCGCGTAACGTCAATTGTTGAACCGGAATTATTGGTACCACATTGAATCCAATACAAAAAAGCTCTGTTTTCATCTCAAAATTCCACAGTATTCTGGACATCTGTGTTGGTGAATCTTTTACAATTTGTTTAATGAACAATGAAGACTGCAAAGAAGAAAGTTGTAGGTGGGATCGGTGTATTAGCGGCTGGCTGTAGCAACACAACCAGGAGGACTTACTTGGATAGCAGACGCACTAGCCGCCGACCGCACGGATGATCGGGTGAAGTCCTTCGTCCTTCCGTCCATCGCTGGAACGCAGGTGAGCACGGGTGTTGATGAGCAGATGAGGGCTGGCGTAGGTGGCGCGCTAATGTTTTTATCAGAGCTCTGTGAGGTCCCATTGCTAAGTTAGGTTCAATGGCGTCGTTAGCAACAGCATTGTTAAGCTTTGCCAGGCTGGGAATTATTAACCGTGTAGTTACATGTACAGGGTTTAATAGTATTGTTGATCTTCTGTCTATCCTTCCAGTCAGGGATTTATTTATTTTGTTTCTATCTGCATTTGAGCCCGATGCTATCACGTCAGCTCAGTAGCTAAAAAGCTTCGCCGATGTATTGTAGTGGAGATAAAAGTCACTGTGAATGTCCATTTCGCGTTCTCGACTCTCATTTTCAAGAGGATATAGTATCCGAGGTGGTTTAAAATACAAATCCGTGATCCACAATAGATAAAGGAGAAAGTGTGGAATCCAATGAACCCTTGTACCTAAGTTACGGTCAGAGCGAAAAAACATACGTCCTGCACTGCCTCTGTAGTCCTTCACTCTCACTTTCCTCATCCACGAATCTTTCATCCTCGCTCAAATTAATGGGGTAATCGTCGCTTTCTTGGTCCGAATCTCTCTCGCTGCATTGTAAACAATGGGGAAATGTGAGGAGTCCTTCCTCCTGTGACGTCACGCTACTTCCGGTATAGGCATGACGTCACGCTACTTCCGGTATAGGCAAGGCTTTTTTTTATCAGCGACCAAAAGTTGCGACCTTTATCGTCGTTGTTCTCTACTAAATCCTTTCATCAAAAATATGGCAATATTGCGAAATGATCAAGTATGACACATAGAATGGATCTGCTAACCCCGTTTAAATTAAAAAAAATCATTTCAGTAGGCCTTTAAGTTTTGTGTTTCTTGTAGAATCTATATAAAGTAATATACATTAGCCTATAGAGGCTTTGCAGTCACGTGGTTTTATCACGTGACTTTGTGTTACGCCGCCATCTTGCCGGTCAACCGGTCAGCTCGTTCCTACGTGTTCGTACATTTAGTTTGATTTCTGCGCTACATTTTCACCGATTTCATCCGAATTATGGCTGATTTGCTATCCAATGAAGTTGTGCATTTGGATGAAGAGTCCAAGAAACGTTACCGAGAGAAGTTGAACCTTGTTGGCACAACGGATCCGTACCTTTTACCGAGAAGCATGCTATAATCACCTGAGCATTTTGCAACAGCCGACCTGCCTGAACTCTCATATCCAGACATTTATAATTACCTCGTCGATTCACCATCTCCGTACACTGGAAAGGACCTTAAGGCATACAAGAGTCTGGATGCCTACAAGTATTTTACAGCAGGTTTTGTGCATGATGGGCTGATATGGCAGATTCCAAACAAGAATCGATTTCTTCTCATGACCAAGGTAAGGAAAAAGCACACACAGAAGAGCCTACTGTCTGTTTACAAATCCGCGTGGCAGTAACTGTGTGATTGTGATTGTTTGTATTTTCAATTTGTATTTATTGTTTGTAGTTTAAATTTGTATTTATTGTTTGTATTTAAATCTACTCTTCTATATGAACTTTCAGACTTCATAAAGAAGGTAAATTGTATATGGTTATGGGTGCTTAACAATCTTAAGTAAGGCAGTCAGTAATCTTAGTAGTTAGCTTTCAGATTGCATAAAAGAGGTAATTGTAAAATACATGGTTATGAGTGCTTTCTCTCGCTTATCTGTCTATCAACTGTCATCCCTTATAAGTCTGCACTATTCTTTTTCTTCTTTCTGCCTATTGAAATGGTTTGTCAAATCGCTTTACTATTTAGTATTGCAAGATGGTTTAATAGTATTGTTGATCTTCTGTCTATCCTTCCAGTCAGGGATTTATTTATTTTGTTTCTATCTGCATTTGAGCCCGATGCTATCACGTTAGCTCAGTAGCTAAAAAGCTTCGCCGATGTATTGTAGTGGAGATAAAAGTCACTGTGAATGTCCATTTCGCGTTCTCGACTCTCATTTTCAAGAGGATATAGTATCCGAGGTGGTTTAAAATACAAATTCGTGATCCCCAATAGATAAAGGAGAAAGTGTGGAATCCAATGAACCCTTGTACCTAAGTTACGGTCAGAGCTATTTACTATTTAGATACTATTTAGTATTGCAAGATGGCGGCGCATTGCTATGCAGCAGCTTGAAGACGCTCTTGGGAGTGTAGAGCGATTTGGCAAAAAACACCCGTCATTTCTGTCAATTTCATGGCTGGCTCAAAGCGTGAACACTCTGTGATCACATACGACCGACAGACAATTCTGGATGTGGATGGATCGGGTCGTTATAGACTGAAAGATGCATGTACGGTGGACCTCCTCGCTAGCATGGGAATACTTCGCGGGCTACATCGAGCAGCCTTTGTAGCAGCGGAGTCAAGTGCTAGCGGTGACCGCCAATGGAGACGACGTAAGCGGTGTGAGCGGAAGCAGAAGCGGGGATGCCGAGCAGGGCTAACAACAAAGGGAAAAGCTAACCAAAGAAGCGTGGAGTGTCCGGGTAAGAAGCCATTCAAACTAGAACTAGCCGGCGCCAGGCTGGATAATCCCTGCACACATAGCAATTCTCTTAGAATAAAACACAACTCACATAATGTTTTTTCTTTTGTGACCGTGTCAGAGGCAGACATGCAATCTACTGAGGTGGCTAACTATGATGCGTTCAGTTTATCGCAACATCTAGCAAACAATCGGACAATTCCCGTCGTATCAATTCCTAGATATGGTCGAAACTATTTAAAGTGCACTACGCATAATAAACGCAACATTATTAATATTGCTACTTCGGATAATTTCAACAAACAATCCTCAAAACAGCCCACTACCTATAATATGGGCTTTTTAAACAAAAGATCATTATCTTCCAAAACGTTATTAGTTAATGAGGTCATTAGAGACAACAAACTTGACGTTGTTGGTCTCGCCGAGACCTGGCTCAAACCAGACGATTTTTTTGCGCTAAATGAGTCATCTCCTCCTAACTATACCAATGCACATGTTGCCCGTCCTCTTAAAAGGGGAGGGGGTGTCGCACTAATATACAATGAAAACTATAATTTTACACCTAACCTAAATAATAAATATAACTCGTTTGAGGTGCTCACTTTGAGGTTTGTCACACCGCTGCCTCTCCACCTGGCTGTTATCTACCGCCCCCCTGGGCCCTATTCGGACTTCATCAGTGAATTCTCAGTTTGTTGCTGATCTAGTGACGCACGCCGACAATATAATCATAATGGGGGACTTTAATATCCATATGAATACCCCATCGGACCCTCCATGCGTGGCGCTCCAGACTATAATTGATAGCTGTGGTCTTACACAAATAATAAATGAACCCATGCATCGCAACGATAATACGATAGATCTAGTGCTTGTCAGGGGTGTCACCACCTCTAAAGTTACGATATTCCCGTACACTAAAGTAATGTCCGATCATTACCTTATAAAATTCCAAGTTCTGACTCATTGTCAACAAACTAATAATAATAATAATAACTACTATAGCAGCCGCAACATTAATGCTGCCACAACGACGACTCTTACTGACCTACTGCCTTCGGTAATGGCACCATTCCCAAATTATGTGGGCTCTATTGATAACCTCACTAACAACTTTAACGACGCCCTGCGCAACACCATTGATAGTGTAGCACCGCTAAAGCTAAAAAGGGCCCCTAAAAGGCGTACCCCATGGTTTACAGAAGAAACTAAAGCCCAGAAATTATCATGTAGAAAGCTGGAACGCAAATGGCGTGTGACTAAACTTGAGGTTTTTCATCAAGCATGGTGTGATAGTTTAATAACTTATAAACGCATGCTTACCTCAGCTAAAGCTAAATATTACTCAAATCTCATCCACCTCAACAAAAATTATCCTAAATTTTTGTTTAGTACAGTAGCATCGCTAACCCAACAAGGGACTCCTCCCAGTAGCTCCACCCACTCAGCAGATGACTTTATGAATTTCTTTAATAAGAAAATTGAAGTCATTAGAAAAGAGATTAAAGACAATACATCTCAGCTACAACTGGGTTCTATTAACACAGATACGACTGTATATACGACGGATACCGCCCTCCAAAATAGTTTCTCTCTCTTTGATGAAATAACATTGGAGGAATTGTCAAAATGTGTAAATGGGACAAAACAAACAACATGTTTACTTGACCCAATTCCTGGGAAACCTATCAAGGAGCTTTTTGTATTATTAGGTCCATCAGTGTTAAATATTATAAACTTATCACTTTCCTCTGGCACTGTTCCCCTAGCATTCAAAAAAGCGGTTATTCATCCTCTACTCAAAAGACCTAACCTCGATCCTGACCTCATGGTAAACTACCGGCCGGTGTTCCACCTTCCGTTTATCTCGAAAATCCTCGAAAAAATAGTCGCACAACAGCTAAATGAACACTTAGCGTCTAACAATCTCTGTGAACCTTTTCAATCCGGTTTCAGGGCAAATCACTCTACGGAGACAGCCCTCGCAAAAATGACTAATGATCTATTGCTAACGATGGATTCTGATGCGTCATCTATGTTGCTGCTTCTTGATCTTAGCGCCGCTTTCGATACTGTTGATCATAATATTTTATTAGAGCGTATCAAAACGCGTATTTGGATGTCAGACTTAGCCTTGTCTTGGTTTAACTCTTATCTTACTGACAGGATGCAGTGTGTCTCCCATAACAATGTGACCTCGGACTATGTTAAGGTAACGGGCGGAGTTCCCCAGGGTTCGGTTCTTGGCCCTGCACTCTTTAGTATTTACATGCTGCCGCTAGGTGACATCGTACGCAAATACGGTGTTAGCTTTCACTGTTATGCTGATGACACTCAACTCTACATGCCCCTAAAGCTGACCAACACGCCGGATTGTAGTCAGCTGGAGGCGTGTCTTAATGAAATTAAACAATGGATGTCCGCTAACTTTTTGCAACTCAACGCTAAGAAAACGGAAATGCTGATTATCGGTCCTGCTCAACACCGACATCTATTTAATAATACCACCTTAACATTTGACAACCAAACAATTAAACAAGGCGACTCGGTAAAGAATCTGGGTATTATCTTCGACCCAACTCTCTCGTTTGAGTCACACATTAAGAGTGTTACTAAAACGGCCTTCTTTCATCTCCGTAATATCGCTAAAATTCGTTCCATTTTGTCCACAAGCGATGCTGAGATCATTATCCATGCGTTCGTTACATCTCGTCTCGATTACTGTAACGTTTTATTTTCGGGCCTCCCTATGTCTAGCATTAAAAGATTACAGATGGTACAAAATGTGGCTGCTAGACTTTTGACAAAAACAAGAAAGTTTGATCATATTACGCCTGTACTGGCTCACTTGCACTGGCTTCCTGTGCACCTAAGATGCGACTTTAAGGTTTTACTACTTACGTATAAAATACTACACGGTCAAGCTCCAGCCTATCTTGCCGATTGTATTGTACCATATGTCCCGGCAAGAAATCTGCGTTCAAAGAACTCCGGCTTATTAGTGATTCCCAGAGCCCAAAAAAAGTCTGCGGGCTATAGAGCGTTTTCTATTCGGGCTCCAATACTATGGAATGCCCTCCCGGTAAAAGTTAGAGATGCTACCTCAGTAGAAGCATTTAAGTCTCATCTTAAAACTCATTTGTATAGTCTAGCCTTTAAATAGACTCCCTTTTTAGACCAGTTGATCTGCCGTTTCTTTTCTTTTCTTTTCTACTCTGCTCCCAACCCGGGGTGGACCGCTAGCCTGTCCATCGGATGGGGACATCTCTACGCTGCTGACCCGTCTCCGCTCGGGATGATTCCTGCTGGCCCCACTATGGACTGGACTTTCGCTGATGTGTTGGACTTTCACAATATTATGTCAGACCCACTCGACATCCATTGCTTTCGGTCTCCCCCAGAGGAGGGGGGGGGGGGGGGGGGTGTTACCCACATATGCGGTCCTCTCCAAGGTTTCTCATAGTCATTCACATTGACGTCCCACTGGGGTGAGTTTTCCTTGCCCGTATGTGGGCTCTGTACCGAGGATGTCGTTGTGGCTTGTACAGCCCTTTGAGACACTTGTGATTTAGGGCTATATAAATAAACATTGATTGATTGATTGATTGATACTATGTTTGCTTCTAACCAAAGTACTACCTTTCATATTTACGTTTATATTCATCATTTTATTTTTAGATGGGGTTGCGATCACGAGTCGGACGCAAGGAAGCGGTACGAAATGATAATGACCCAGCGGCACACTGGCCTAAACGTTGACGAAACCGGATTCCACATGTCTGCCGACCGTCCATATTTTGGCGCATCACCGGATGGGCTACTCTCGTGTGACTGCTGTGGCAAAGGGTGCCTCGAAATTAAGTGTCCCTTCTGCATCAAAGATAAAGGAGTGGAAGAGGTTGCTGGTGAGTCCAAGGCGGTCTGTTTGGAGCAGAAATCGAACGGCAATTGCGTGCTACGTGAAGACCACCAGTATTATTACCAAGTACAATCATACCTGTATTGTACTGGCAGGAAGTACTGTGACTTTGTCGTATGGAAGGAGAATCTACTCTTTATTCAGCGCATCATTCCTGATGATTCCTTCCTGGCAAACGAACCGGCCAAGATGGACAATTTCTATCTCCGTTGTATTATGCCAGAGCTATTAGCTAAAGTGTACACGGTAGAACAATCTGTTGCTACCACTGCGTACGCTTCGGAAGAGTTTGTTTGCTTCTGCCGTAACCCTCCCACTGAGGATATGTTGGTTTGTAAATCCGAGAACTGCAGCATCAAAGCATTCCACATGAAATGTCTTGGCATAAAACGAGTCCCACAACGATGGTTTTGCCCTAACTGTAAGAAGTTGGAAGCAAACAGAAAAAGTTGTTTCTGTAAGATTATTTCCTGGTATTTATTACAGAAAAAATATGGATGCAACATCATTACTCAAATGGTACAATTGGGTCGGATAAATTTGTAAGTGCGCATGACACTTGTACAATTGTATCTAATGTTGTGAAACCACTGTCATCAGATGACAATAAAGAGATGGGTATGATATTTTCCATCATGGTATACTTTTGTCTTGCGAGTCCAATAACTCTCTCTACATGGATACGGACAGCAGCTAATCCTCTGGTGCCTTCAACATCTAGTGGATTAAGCTGCCTTCTTTTCGAATCTCAGCGTGCACCACATCTTCACCAGCAGGTAGTTGATCATTTTCACAAGGGACAAACTGGGAAATATTGACAAGTGCTGCTGCCGCTGCCAATGCCCTCTCGCGGTCTCTCTTGCGCTGCTTGAGATTTTGTCTTCTCTCAAAGATCTTCATTGAACATTTGAGTTTTTGTTTGTGAGGTGACTGGGTATGCTCAAATATACTTGGCACATAGTCTGGGGATAGTGGATCTTCGCTTTTTGCACCTGAAACAATTAAACAATCACATTATTCATAATGACTGCCATAAATAATTAAGCACGTTGTTGATGGGGATATACCCAGTTCAATTTGTTTTGTAATGGCATTTCATAACTTGACATATTAAAAAACTGAATAGAGTAAAATCATTCAGATACCTGTCTGTTTAAGTTGCTACCGTTTTTATTTTTTTCTTATTTTTTCATGATGCCTCATCTGATTGGCTTGAAAACTTTACCAATAAAATGTTTAACCTTGTGCCAATGGCTTGAAAACTTTGCCAATGTAGATTTTACCTTGTGCCAAATGAAGTAACAAAAAGCCTCTTGTTCAAAAATGCTTCATTAGAAAAAAATTGTTTCACAAGGTCCATCATAATTTATTTTGAAATTTCCTAATGCATTCACTCATGATAATTAATTGTTCAATTCCAATATGAAGCTCAACATTTACATTGATAAAGTTTTCAAGCCAATCAGATGAGGCATCATGAAAAAATAAAAACGGTACCTAGCATCACACAGACGGGGGGCCGGGGGGGGGGGGGCGGGGGGGGGGGGGTGAACTGAAGAAATCATTCCATTCCCTGCCTTGCTGCTCTTGCTGCCTTTCTAAAAATGCACCCAGCATTTTCAACAATCATATTTGTATCATCCCATATTGTATTATTTCATATTTTGTGAAACAAATCAGGGGTGAATAGTTTGTTTACATACCTGATATGAAGTGTTCATTGCATATCCTTGTGTACATCGTAGGTTTCCATCGTTCACGACAAATCGCAGCGATCCGAAGCTAAGATTTGGTTTATCGCCTCGTCTATTGCTACATCCAACAGCACAGCAGGTTTCCGGCATTTCCAAGCTCAAATAGCAGCAGATCAAACAAGAAAGCGTGTGTGAGTCATTGACCGGCAGTGAACTGGTGACCGGCAAGATGGCCGCCAAGCTAATGTCACGTGGCTGATGACGTCAGCTGCAAAGCCTCTATTGTTAAAATAATGAAAAAAACTTCATTAAATATATTTGTTTTATTGTATTGTTACATTAATAGCTTTTGTATTATTATAGGATGGCTTATTAAACATTTCATAGGATTTTCAGAGGGTGGAAAAACCAAGACATTTAATATAAAATGTAAAATGACTAAATACATAAAAAGAAAAAAGAAAAAAAAGGTTAAAAGCCATCGTCCTGGGGAGCATTTAATTTCGTCCCGTGCATTTTTTTTACCGTCCCCGGGACGACGGGACTACGTTAATCTCAAGCCCTGGAAGCTACATTTTATTGTTTGCATTATTTGTTTCAGCATTGCACTTTGAAGACGGTCCCTCAGCTCTTTGACAGCTTTGGCTCTTTTTCAGATCAGCAGACGGACTCTAAGTCTTTCTTATTTATAGTATATATAAACCTTTCTCATTTCTATTCAGACTTCCATGTATATATAATTTCCTTAACAGCTTGCCATAATATATATATATATGTATATATATATATATATATATATATATATATATATATATATATATATATATATATATATATATATATATATATATATATATATATATATACACATATATGTATATATTATATATATACATATATATATATATATTATATATATATATATATATTTATATATATATATATATATATATATATATATATATATATATATATATATATATATTATATATATATATATATATATATATATATATATATATATATATATATATATATATATATATATATATATATATATATATATATATATATATATATATATATATATATATATATATATATATATATATATTATATTATATACAAGCCAAATTATCCCGATCCAGATATTACTTACTTACTTAATTACTTGAATTAAAGTAATATCTGGATCGGGATAATTTGGCTTGTATATAATATATATATATATATATATATATATATATATATATATATATATATATATATATATATATATATATATATATATATATATATACTTACTTAATTACTTGAATTAAAGTAATATCTGGATCGGGATAATTTGGCTTGTATATAATATATATATATATATATATATATATATATATATATATATATATATATATATATATATATATATATATATATATATATATATATATACATATATATATATTATATATATATATATATATATATATATATATATATATATATATATATATATATATATATATATATATATATATATACAAGCCAAATTATCCCGATCCAGATATTACTTTAATTCAAGTAATTAAGTAATATTTCCAGGGCTTGAATTTACAACCATTTTAGTCACATATGTGCCCAAAATGTAATCTGTGCAACTTCAAAATATTTGGGAACAAACAATTATTGTATTGTGAGCGAAAGTCATGGCATTAGCCTCTATGTTGTGAATGAATAACATAGAGGCTAATGCCATGACTTTCAATGTGTTTCAGTGTATCTTGAAGGATCATGCAAGTAATTGTTTCTTGTTGATGCTGTAAACAAAATGTCACTGTGCAAACCCATGTTTGTTGTTGTACTGAACACAGATTGAAAATAAACCCACTGAAATAATAATAATAACAATGATTAATTTCTAAGTCTTTGTTAGCCGTTTGTGAAGAAAATAAACCGACTGAAATAATAATAATAACAATGATTAATTTCTAAGTCTTTGTTAGCCGTTTGTGAAGAAAATAAACCGACTGAAATAATAATAATAACAATGATTAATTTCTATGTCTTTGTTAGCCTTTTGTGAAGTTTTGTGCTCGTGCGCTACGTTCGCTCGCATCCTGTGCATCTCCTGGGGGCTAAGCCCCCCCTGTCCTTAAAAGCTAGTGACGCCCCTGCGTAATATCATCAAAAGGTTCAGAGAATCTGGAAAAATCACTGCACGTAAGCCATGATATTATGCACCTTGGATCCCTCAGGCGGTACTGCGTCAAAAAGCAACATCGGCGTGTAAAGGATATCACCACATAGGCTCAGGAACACTTCAGAAAACCACTGTCAGTCACTACAATTGGTCACTACATCTGTAAGTGCAAGTTAAAACTCTACTATGCAAAGCCAAAGCCATTTATCAACGACACCCAGAAACGCTTCGCTTGGCCTGAGCTCATCTAAGATGGACTGATGCAAAGTGGAAAAGTGTTCTGTGGTCTGACGAGTCCACATTTCAAATTGTTTATGGAAACGACATTGTGTCCTCCGGACCCAAGAGGAAAATAACCATCCGGACTGTTCTAGGCGTGGTGTGGTATGGGGTGTATTAGTGGCCAAGGCATGGGTAACTTACAAATCTGTGAAGGCACCATTAATGCTGAAAGGTACATACAGGTTTTGGAGCAACATATGTTGCCATCCAAGCAACGTTATCAACTGCTTATTTCAGCAAGACAATGCCAAGCCACGTGTTACAACAGCGTGGCTTTATAGTAAAAAAGTGCGGGTACTAGACTGGCCTGCCTGTAGTACACACCTGTCTCCCATTGAAAATGTGTGGCGCAATATTGTTTGAGTTTGAGTTTATTTCGAACATGCAAGCATACAACATGATGCATCACAATTTCCAGTTTCTCTATTCAACATGTTGGAAAAGGGAGTAGAAAGAAGGAGAGCTTATTTAATCCTACCCCTTTTCCTTTACATAGCAGTTGCTAAAATTTGTGTTCACTTCCTGTTCTCAATGTATTCACTCCATAAGTAATAATAATAAAAATAAATAATAATTGGTGAAGTAAGTTATATTTCATATGGTGAGATGACATGTTCAAAGTTCTTCCGGTAACTTCAGCGGTCGCGGAGGCAAAAACTCGGACATGGGAGGAGTTCGGGGAAGCCATGGAAAACGACTTCCGGATGGCTTCAAAGTGATTCTGGACCACCATCCGCCGCTTCAGGAAGGGGAAGCAGAGCAATGTCAACACCGTGTATGGTGAGGATGGTGTTCTGCTGACCTTGACTGCGGATGTTGTGGATCGGTGGAGGGAATACTTCGAAGACCTCCTCAATCCCACCAACACGTCTTCCTATGAGGAAGCAGTGCCTGGGGCATCTGTGGTGGGCTCTCCTATTTCTGGGGCTGAGGTTGCTGAGGTAGTTAAAAAGCTCCTCGGTGGCAAGGCCCTGGGGGTGGATGAGATCCGCCCGCAGTTCCTTAAGGCTCTGGATGCTGTGGGGCTGTCTTGGTTGACAAGACTCTGCAACATCGTGTGGACATCGGGGGTGGTACCTCTGGATCGGCAGACCGGGGTGGTGGTTCCTCTCTTTAAGAAGGGGAACCGGAGGGTGTGTTCCAACTATCGTGGGATCACACTCCTCAGCCTTCCCGGTAAGGTCTATTCAGGTGTACTGGAGAGGAGGCTACACCGAATAGTCGAACCTCGGATTCAGGAGGAACAGTGTGGTTTTCGTCCTGGTCGTGGAACTGTGGACCAGCTCTATACTCTCGGCAGGATCCTTGAGGGTGCATGGGAGTTTGCCCAACCAGTCTACATGTGCTTTGTGGACTTGGAGAAGGCATTCGACCGTGTACCCCGGGAAGTCCTGTGGGGAGTCCTCAGAGAGTATGGGGTATCGGACTGTCTTATTGTGGCTGTCCGCTCCCTGTATGATCAGTATCAGAGCTTGGTCCGCATTGCCGGCAGTAAGTCGGACACGTTTCCAGTGAGGGTTGGACTCCGCCAAGACTGCCCTTTGTCACCGATTCTGTTCATAACTTTTATGGACAGAATTTCTAGGCGCAGTCAGGGCGTTGAGGGTATCTGGTTTGGTGGCTGCAGGATTAGGTCTCTGCTATTTGCAGATGATGTGGTCCTGATGGCTTCATCTGGCCAGGATCTTCAGCTCTCCTGGATCGGTTCGCAGCTGAGTGTGAAGCGACTGGGATGGGAATCAGCACCTCCAAGTCAGAGTCCATGGTTCTCGCCTGGAAAAGGGTGGAGTGCCATCTCCGGGTTGGGGAGGAGATCTTGCCCCAAGTGGAGGAGTTCAAGTACCTCGGAGTCTTGTTCACGAGTGAGGGAAGAGTGGATCGTGAGATCGACAGGCGGATCGGTGCGGCGTCTTCAGTAATGCGGACGCTGTATCGATCCGTTGTGGTGAAGAAGGAGCTGAGCCGGAAGGCAAAGCTCTCAATTTACCGGTCGATCTACGTTCCCATCCTCACCTATGGTCATGAGCTTTGGGTCATGGTCGAAAGGACAAGATCACGGGTACAAGCGGCCGAAATGAGTTTCCTCCGCCGGGTGGCGGGTCTCTCCCTTAGAGATAGGGTGAGAAGCTCTGTCATCCGGGAGGAGCTCAAAGTAAAGCCGCTGCTCCTCCACATGGAGAGGAGCCAGATGAGGTGGTTCGGGCATCTGGTCAGGATGCCACCCGAACGCCTCCCTAGGGAGGTGTTTCGAGCACGTCCGACCGGTAGGCGGCCACGGGGAAGACCCAGGACACGTTGGGAAGACTATCTCTCCCGGATGGCCTGGGAACGCCTCGGGATCCCCCGGGAGGAGCTAAGACTAAGTGGCTGGGGAGAGGGAAGTCTGGGCTTCCCTGCTTAGGCTGCTGCCCCCGCGACCCGACCTCGGATAAGCGGAAGAAGATGGATGGATGGATGGATGGTGAGATGAGTAAGATTATCTTGAAAATTAATGGATGAATGAAAGAAATTCTGAATGTTGATCATGGTTCTTCTTCTTTGTACTTTGTAAACACTTTAAGTTTGAAGAGTTTCTTGAAGTGGATCATATTAGTACATTGTTTGATTGCTTTACTTAATCCATTCCATCATTTAATTCAACATACTGATGTACTGGAGGTTTTAAGTGTTGTACGAGCATACAAATGTTTTAAATTACATTTTTCTCTAAGATTATATTTATCCTCTTGTTGAGAATAATTGTTTTGTATTCTTGGCTAGCAGATTATATAGTGTATTATATAATTTGCTTCGTGTATAATTTTAGCTGTTTGCAAATTCACTATGTTGTGGAATTTCAGTATTTTTGATTCAATAAATAAAAGATTTGTATGTTCTCTATATCCAACATTATGTATTATTTCTAACTGATCTTTTTTGTAACACAGTTGGTGAATGAAGTGTACATTTGTAGTTATTTCCTGTTATTTCTACACAATAACTCAGATATTAAACACTAGTGAGCAGTAGAGAATATGAATTGATTTTTGGTCTAGAACATGTTTTGCTTAGTTCATTATTGATGTGTTTCTTGCTACTTTATGTTGTATATTTTTACATGAGATTTCCAGTTCAATTTATCATCAATCATTATACCTACAAATTTGGTTTCATTTACTCTTTCAATTTCTATTCTGTCTATTTGTATTTGTGTTTGACTTTGTCTTCTACTGTTACCAAATAGCATTATTTTAGTTTTACTGAGATTCAAAGATAGTCTGTTTTTGTCAAACCATCTTTTTAATTTGTTCATTTCCTCTGTTATTTGTATTATCTTTTGTGTGTTCTCTCCTGAACAAAACGCTGTTGTATCATCTGCAAATAATACTAACTTTAAATCTTTTGTAACTTTACAAATGTCATTTATATAAAGCTTGAACATTTTTGGTCCTAGTATTAATCCCTGAGGTACACCACAGGATATATTTAGTGTTGTTGACATGGGTTCGCCTGTTTTCATGTATTGCTTCCTGTTCGTTAAATAACTTCTAATCCAATTTAAGACTAACCCTCTGATGCCATACTGTTCTAGTTTTTTGATTAAAATTTGTGATTAATTGTGTCAAATGCTTTAGTTAGATCCATAAACACAGCTGCCACACATTTTTTTCTATCTATTGCATTGGTCATTTCTTCTGTAATTTAAATTAAAGCCATCCAAGTTGAAACATTAGCTCTGTATCCATATTTTTCTCAGCAAGTATTCTATTTTTGTTTGTGAAAGTCTCCAATCTGTTATTGAACAGTTTTTCAATGATTTTGGAAAATTGTGGAAGTAAAGAAACAGGTCTATAATTTGTAAATTGGTGTTTGTCTCCAGTCTTATAAATTGGTGCAACTTTAGCTATTTTCATTTTGTTTGGGAACTTACCTGTTTGAAATGATGGGTTACTAATATACATTAATGGTCCTGAGATCTCTTCAATGGCCTTTTTTATCGTTTCCATTACAATCAGTTGAAGTCTTAGATTTGCATTTTTTCACGATTGTAACTATTTTCTCCTGTGTCACATTATTGAGGAACATTGAATTGGGATTTCTCTCTATGGTATCATTATAGTCCTCAATTGAAACTGGGTCTGGAATCCTTTGCTCCAATTTTGGTCCAATATTTACAAAGTAATTATTGAAGCTTTCAACTACTTCCTTTATGTTGTCAGTATTTATGTTTCCATCTAAGAAGTATTGGGGGTAATCCCCCTTAGTGCCATTTTTAATAATGCTATTGAGGATGCCCCATGTTGCTCTCATATTGTTTTTGTTCCTGTCCAATAATTCACCGTAATATTATTTTCTACATGTTCGTAGTATGCTAGTTAGCTTGTTTTTATACTACTTATTTTCTGCCTCTGTAGTTCTTTGTGTTATACATTTTCTATATAATGTAATCTTCTTATTACAAGCATTTTTTAATCATTTTGTCATCTATGGTTGATTGATTATTCTTTATTTGCTTTCTACTGAGTTGTTTCCATGGACAATGTTTGTCATAAAGTATTATGAACTTGTTTAAGAAATGTTCATATGCTTCATCATCATTTTCATTGTCCGAATTTTGATTTTCTAGCTCATTTTTGAAAGCAATCATCCTCTTCTCTGTGCAAAGTCTTCAAAATGTATTTTTGTCTTCCGTGTTCTTCTTGTAGTTTCCATCACATATTGTGAAAACTGGCAGATGATCACTAACGTCGGTTATAAGTAGATCACTTGTAGTGTTATTATCAAAATCATTGGTAAAAATATTATCAATAAGCGTGGCACAGTGTCTTGTAATTCTGCTTGGCTTTGTGATTTTAGGATATAAACTGATGCTGTACATTGTATCAATGAAGTCATCAATAGACATTTGCTTGTTAGGGTTCAATAAGTCAATATTAAAGTCACCACATAAGAAAATTATTTTTTGACCATTGTCCATGTAAGTTGCCTTGATCCATTCTTCAAATGTTTCTATAATTGACTTAGGTGATCTATATATACAACTGATGAATATGTTTTTGCTTTTTTCCTGGCATATTTCAATGGTTATACATTCTAAGATATTATCTATAGCAAATTACATGTTTTTTGACCACTTTGTAGTTCAGATTTTTCTTTACGTACACAGCTACTCCTCCTTTTTTGTTGGTTCTGTTGATGTAGTTTAGTTCATATCCTTCCAGATCAAAATCTATTCCTTTTTTTTATCATCAATCCATGTTTCTGTGACAGCAATCACTTTGAAGGGTTCGTTGATGTGTTCCAAAAAGTTCTTAATGTTGTTGTAATTTGCATAAAAGCTTCTGCTATTAAAAACAATTTGTTATCACATTTATTGTTGCTATTATATTGTTCATCTGTATAATAAAACATTTATTGCTGATGTGGGAAAAAAAAAATGTTTATCTGGATTTATATCATTTTCCAAATCCCGGTTTTTGTGATCTTTGTTGCATAAGTTTTTTTAGTTCCATATTTCTTGTTCAACAATCTTTGATGTTGTTTCAATAATCTCTATAAGTGTAGGTGGATGCACTCCTGAATCTAGGTCTTCTTGTTTAGTGGTCTCTTGGAACATAGTCGTGTTGGTGTTGAATTTAGGTGGTTGTTTTCCGGCAGACTCTATTAAGATCGTTGTTGTGGTAGCTGTGTAAACTTTAAAATTTGTCCAGGTCCTTGATATCATGGACGACAAGTACTCTTGCTTCTGGACTTCCATTCAGCTTGATGTAGATTTTACAGTTGGCGCTCCATGTTCCCTGGATTCTTCCCTGCTTTCATGGTGATTCCAGCATTACGTTTTGTGAGATGCTCATTCATGTACGCATTTGTTCCCTTCAGCTTCTTTCCCTGTTTCAGCAATGCCATTTTAGATCTTCTGTTTACGAGTTTCACGAGGACAACTGGAGTGGCGTTGTTGTTTTCTACCGTTCAGTGGGATGCATGTGTCGATGGTATTAATGTCGATTTCAATTTCTTTTGATTGCAGAAAGTTGACCACTTGCTGTTCTGCTGAGACCATATCCATTTCATCTGGTTCACCTCAATTATTCTCAGCTTTCGCATAGGATCTTGGTTTAATTCGGTGCCCTGTCACGTTGATATCATTCATTCATTTATCCTGATCCTGATATTCCACAGCATGTTGTTGTCTTCTTGAAGAGTCCTCATTTCTTGACGCATTTCCTGGAAGTCCTTTCTTGTGTTGATGTTCTGAGTTAGCAGACGTTCTATATTTTCCTGCAGACTTCTCAGATCTTGTTTGTATTCTGTTGGTGCTTTTCTCAGATCTTCTTTAAATTCTCTTATTGCTTTTTCAGAGCTATTGTGTGTTCTAATCTCACTATTCCTATGTCATGGATTATTCTTTTAGCATCCCATTTTGATTCTTATCATGTCCTGTGTCCAACCTCAAATCTTGCTCCCCCTTGTGTCCTGTGTCCAGAGAATAATTTGATTCAGATGACACCGAACTTTTCGGGATTGAGTTTTTCTTTCAGCTTTTGGCATCCCGGCAGGTCGCTGACATCAGTGCGTCCTGTATCTCAAACGGCAGTTGCTTCTTTAGCGACGTGTGGCACTTTTAACTTGTTTGTTTCAACAATTTCTTACCTTGCGCTGTTCAGAGATCAATCTGAGGTGTCAGCCTGTCAATTTATGTCCCTCTACGGCTATAAACTTGCCGTAGTTTATGGTTGCTAGGCAACCGCTTGAATTGCGGTAAGGCGGCGTTGACTTGAGGCTAACAGCTCTTCCAACTTGCCTTATTTCAGCGTATCAGTGCCTCTCAACCGACCAAAATCAGGTCGAAGATGCCAGGTGACTTACCTGTGGCTGTGATCGCAAATCGGTGGTCAAAATCTTCAAACTTAACAAAAACCCCGGTAGCAGAAGCAGAGCCCCTTTTCTTTGCAGCCTTTTCCTCATTGACAAGAAGTGACAATGAAGTCTAAAATAGCAGAAGGGAGACTGTTGAACAACTTAAAGGCCTACTGAAACCCACTACTACCGACCACGCAGTCTGATAGTTTATATATCAATGATGAAATCTTAACATTGCAACACATGCCAATACGGCCGGGTTAACTTATAAAGTGCCATTTTAAATTTCCCGCTAAACTTCCGGTTGAAAACGTCTATGTAGGATGACGTATGCGCGTGACGTCAATCGTTGTATCCAATACAAAAAGCTTGGTTTTCATCGCAAAATTCCACAGTATTCTGGACATCTGTGTTGGTGAATCTTTTGCAATTTGTTTAATGAACAATGGAGACTGCAAAGAAGAAAGCTTTAGGTGGGATCGGTGTATTAGCGGCTGGCTGCAGCAACACAACCAGGAGGACTTTGACTTGGATAGCAGACGCGCTATCCGACGCTAGCCGCCGACCGCATTGACGATCGGGTGAAGTCCTTCGTCGCGCCGTCGATCGCTGGAACGCAGGTGAGCACGG
Source organism: Entelurus aequoreus (assembly GCF_033978785.1). NCBI lineage: Eukaryota > Metazoa > Chordata > Actinopteri > Syngnathiformes > Syngnathidae > Entelurus > Entelurus aequoreus. The sequence continues at coordinate 65,261,814 of NC_084731.1, forward strand.
GTGTTGATGAGCAGATGAGGGCTGGCTGGCGTAGGTGCATAGCTAATGTTTTTAGCATAGCTCTGTGAGGTCCCGTTGCTAAGTTAGCTTCAATGGCGTCGTTAGTAACAGCATTGTTAGGCTTCGCCAGGCTGCAAAGGATTAACCGTGTAGTTACATGTCCATGCTTTAATAGTATTGTTGATTTTCTGTCTATACTTCCAGTCAGGGGTTTATTTCTTTTGTTTCTATCTGCAGTTAAGCCCGATGCTATCACGTTAGCTCCGTAGCTAAAGTGCTTCGCCGATGTATTGTCGTGGAGATGAAAGTCACTGTGACTGTCCATTTCGCGTTCTCGACTCTCATTTTCAAGAGGATATAGCAGAGGTGTGGACTCGAGTCACATGACTTGGACTCGAGTCAGACTCGAGTCATGAATTTGATGACTTTAGACTCGACTTGACAAAATGTAAAGAGACTTGCAACTCGACTTAGACTTTAACATCAATGACTTGTGACTTCACTTGGACTTGAGCCTTTTGACTTGACATGACTTGCTACTTTCCCCAAAACCTAAAGCTTAAGAAGTTATTTGGGAGCGCTCTGTAGCTTTCATTTTGTACGTGTCTGTCTAACAGCGTGTGTGCTGCGTGTCAGCGTGTGCTCTCAGTACAACAACCAATCAAATTAGATCTACATTGTTTTCATCACACAGCATTCATCCAATCAAATTGCAGGACAACCACCAAAGAACAGTTGTCAAACAACGCGCCAGTGAGAAAGATTTATACCAAAGTTGGTTTCGTTCGGGTATAAAAACTACGACTTGGTCAACGAATTGCCGTATGCAAATCACGCAGTTCGAATATTACAGACGGAGACGCAACAACTTCCAACTTCGTTCGACATTTGAAGTTGCACAAAGAAGGGTAAGTTTTGAAAGTAAAATAACGTTTATTGGCTAAGTAACATGACTTTTATTTGCTGTGTAGTTAAATCAGTGAGGCTGCAAACTCACTGCTAACGTCATAACCATAGACATCTTATAAGGGTACACAGCATCGAGCGCTACTGCCTACTGGCGCATACGAGACGCGGGGCCGCCATCTTGGAGTGGTGATCCGCTCCACTCAGTGCAATTCATTTGGCAGGAGCAATGAACTGTCAGCAAATTTAATTAATTTTACCTCACTGAATACCACTCATTTTCACGCGCTTTTTTGTCACACGTGTAGCTATGATAACTGACACATGTTTTATTATTTATAGTTTGCTTAACAGTAATAGAATATTCTTATACGCTTTAAGTGACCAGCCGTCCGAGATTAAAACTGGGAATATAATCCCAGAGAAGGGGAAAAAAAACGGTCAGCTATTTTTAAATTGAAGAAACAATATGATTACGTTATATATACATGCTACATAAACAATGTATGAATACATTAGATATCTATATATCTTATAGACCGTATCTCTGTTGCTGCAGCAGCAGAGAGTTTATTCTGTCTTGACACTTTGTATTGATATTTTGTATTACATTCTTCCCTTAAGTGATCATGTTTATAGTCATTGTTTTATATGTATTTTTTATGTATGTCGCTTTGGATAAAAGCGTCTGCCAAATACTTAAACATATATAAACACCTGAAAGTCTTTACATCAGCTAAAACCACCAATCTGTTTCACTGGATTCAGAATAAAACCAAATTCTGTTTTACCCAACAATGTTAGTATTTCAATATTGTTACTTGAAGACTTATTCCTGGTTACAATTATACTGTTAAGAAAGTATTGTCTTATATTTTGCCTAAAATGAGAATGCATTATAATCAATGGCGGCTGGTGAATTTTGTTTTAGGTGGGGCAGAAAGTTTGTAAACTAAACCCCTGTAGGGGCGTCATCCTCCCCCAGAAGATTTATTTGTGATTTTCACATACAAATATTGAAGATCTTTGCTCCTTCTCAACTCTGTGGTAATGTTATTTTCATAAAATACAACCAATAGTACGTTAATGTTAAATCTTACTTGTGAAAAGTAATCCCCCGATTCCTATTTTCAACAGTCCGCTCATTTGAGCAGGAAAACGCTGACCACCAGCCCGGCATCTTTGTTTTCTACCTGTCAACTGTCAGTTTAGGCTGCTCGCCGGCTCCTCATCACCACTTCAAGATGCAAATTGCTCGCGTCACAGCAACCAATATTGCGTCTACTTATAAGATGTTTATGGTTATAACGTCATTTCAAACACGGCAATATGTTGCGTCCACTGCAGTTTGCTACCTTACTCATACTTTTTGTCAAGTGATTTTTTTAAGCAAGGTTGCATGAGGTACCTACAGCTAACGTTACGTTAGTCAATGTATCACACACAGTAACATAACGTTAGACGGCGGTCAGCAGCACCGCGTATTTTAGCCACCTACAAATGACAAACGTAGTCAAATAAAGGTCAGTTAAAATATATACTATATTAAGAATATGTATACATATTGCATAGGGCCCTGACATCTAAAAAGTACAACTCTGTTCATTGTTATGTTCATGTATTTGTTATGTTTTTCATGTGTACGCACACATAAACACACATTCAGTATGAGATGAGATCAATGAGATAAGGTAAGAACAGAATAGAAACTGCTGTGGAACTAGTTACAATGCAATATGCCATGGAAATACAATGTTAACACTTTTGTACAAATAAGTACAGTTGCACTTGTTTTTGCAAATGTGTTTATTCTGTAAAGGAATGAGTTAAATGTTTAAAATTGTTTAAACTATTAAAATGACTGGTTAATAGTGCTATTATGAATTGCAATGCCAGTACTACTTTCTTTCCTGCTATTTCAAATGCACTTGTTTTAATAAATAAATACAGTGGTTTAAAAGCATACACAATCTGTGTAAATATATTAGTCTGTGGTCAAAAGGACTTGAAAGGACTCGAAACTCAAAATGCAGGACTTGTGACTTGACTTGAGACTTTCCAGTCTTGACTTTGGACTTGACTCGGGACTTGCCTGTCTTGACTCGGGACTTGACTCGAGACTTGAGGGCAAAGACTTGAGACTTACTTGTGACTTGCAAAGCAATGACTTGGTCCCACCTCTGGGATATAGTATCCGAGGTGGTTTAAAATACAAATCTGTGATCCACAATAAAAAAGGAGAGTGTGGTATCCAATGAGCCAGCTTGTACCTAAGTTACGGTCAGAGCGAAAAAAGATGCTCCCACGAAACTTTCATCCTCGCTCAAATTAATGGGGTAATCGTCGCTTTCTCGGTCTGAATCGCTCTCGCTGCTGGTGTAAACAATGGGGAAAAGTGAGGCCTTTCAACCTGTGACGTCATGCTACTTCCGGTACAGGCAAGGCTTTTTTTATCAGCGACCAAAAGTTGCAAACTTTATCGTCGATATTCTCTACTAAATCCTTTCAGCAAAAATTTGGCAATATCGCGAAATGATCAAGTATGACACATAGAATGGATCTGCTATCCCCGTTTAAATAAAAAAAAATCATTTCAGTAGGCCTTTAAGCTGTATATCAAGCAAGGATGGGAAAGAATTCCACTTCAAAAATGTGTCTCCTCAGTTCCCAAACCTTTAGTGAGTGTTGTTAAAAGGAAAGGCCATGGAAATGCCCCCCTCTACCTCAAAGAACTGCTCATCTCACCCCCAAATCCTCCACACAACACCTCCGCTCCGGACAAGCTAACCTCCTCCAACCTCCGAGGACAAAGCTCTGAACTATGGGAAACCGGGCTTTCTGCTCCGCCGCTCCCAGTCTGTGGAACGCTCTCCCTGACCACCTGACGGCACCACAGACTGTGAATGCTTTTAAAAAAAGACTTAAAAACCCTTCTTTTTAAAAAAGCATGTACATAGATTGGTTACAGTAATCACAATAACATTTGTAATCAGATTATTATTGATGGCAGATTAATTGCAAACATGTTAATTTGGACAGCACTGTTTATTTCAGAAACAATGCTGATAAAAGTGTGTCCAAAGACAATATACAAGGTCAGGAAGACATGGAGTTTTCTTTGCCTGGAGTCAGTGAAGACTTTGACTGTGATCAAGTGTCTTTAAACACATTTGGAACGTTTGATCCTAACTTTAGAAAAACCTGTTAAAATACAAAATGTTGGAGTACTGTTGTCAAATTTAAAATGGGACAATTCCAAGTCCATAACTTCAAGCCAGTTATTTAAAGGCGTGTTTCTGAAAAAAAATTATGAACACATATTCAACTAGTTATCTTTCAAAAGAGACCAAAGCCATGTGTGCAAATGGTTCAAGCGTATCATTACACTTGCTTAAATGAAACCTATGATGGATTTAGTTTTTTGGACCTGGGTTCGATCCCTGGGCTCTGGGTCTTTCTGTGTGGAGTTTGCATGCTCTCCCCGTGACTGCGTGGGTTCCCTCCGGGTACTCTGGCTTCCTCCCACCTCCAAAGACATGAACCTGGGGATAGGTTGATTGGCAACACTAAATGGTTCCTAGTGTGTGAATGTGGGAGTGAATGTTGTCTGTCTATCTGTGTTGGCCCTGTGATGAGGTGGCGACTTGTCCGGGTGTACCCCGCCTTCCGCCCAATGCAGCTGAGATAGGCTCCAGAACCCCCGCGACCCCGAAAGGAACAAGCTGTAGAAAATGGATGGATGGATGTGTGCTAGTTCTAGCTATTAGGCTGTCCTAGTTTTTATTTTATTTTACTATTTATTTTACTTTTTGGGGGCAGCTATTTGTGGTTCTAGCGTTGTTGTTTTTTAAATGCACTGTAGCACTTTGAGGTTGTTTCTCCAATGTAAAGTACTTTTACAAATACAATCTATTATTATTATTATCATGTAACACAGTGGTAAAAATGCCCCTCTGACAACTTTTTTTGCAATGTGTTGCTGCCATTAAATTCTAAGTTCATGATTATTTGCAAAAAATAAAGTTTCTCAGTGTGAACATGAACAATCTTGTCTTTGCAGTCTATTCAATTGAATATAAGTTGAAAAGGATTTGCAAATCATTGTATTCAGTTTTTTTTTTACCATTTACACAACGTGACAACTTCACTGCTTTTGGGTGGTGTACATTGCTGTCCTGGAGACGCAGACCCACCTGTGAGAGCAGCAGCTGGTCCACACAGGTGGTCTTTGCCATCACAACACAACCTCACTGCTTCTTTCTCTTTCACCCTCCAAAGGCCCAAAGACGTCGCCCATTTTTCAGACTGTTAACACATGTCAACAGACACACCCCTAATTTAGCTCTCATCCAAAGATTTGTCCCGCCGAGAAATCCAAAGAGCGCCTTGTGCGTCTGTAACTTGGGGGCTAGAAACTCCCTCATTGAAAGACTTTCTTGTCCCAAATGTTCCCTCTCCCAACAGCCCGGTTAAAGAAGCGTTTTGTCTGCAGAATTACTGTGTGTGTGTGTGTGTGTGTGTGTGTGTGTGTGTGTGTGTGTGTGTGTGTGTGTGTGTGTGTGTGTGTGTGTGTGTGTGTGTCATAGAGGGAGAGTTGTGTTGTGGTGGATATTTTTTAAGATTGAAGCACATAGCCAATCATTGTTGTCATCTGAGTGGAAGGAAAGAAGGAATGAATGTCAGTCTATATCTGTTGCTTCCAATATAACATTTTCAGAAATCCTCCTTGCACACAAAAGAAGAAGCTGTGTGTGTGAATTTTTTTGTTATTTGGCACTAAAATGTACCTTCATATCTGACGCAAAAAAATATTTAAGATACAAGTTTGAAAAACATCCTTTAATGGTCCATCTGTGAAGAAAATTGTGTTTGCATTATGCTACAAATGAACATATTGACGTATATGACTATTGCAAAAGTACATATTAGAAAATGAGAAACTGCATGTTAATTGTGTCATGAAAATATGTGATTATATATTCATATGTAATACGAAGCAGTGCATTTTCAAACTAAATATATCCCTTTTTACACATCAAATAGTTAAAATACAAGACAAATATGACATAGAACAGGGGGGTCCAAACTACGGCCCGTGGACCAAGTGCGGCCTGCGTGACGGCAAGAGTCCAATAAGCAATTTGACCGGGTGTTCGCATTTCATATACAAACTGCCAGCGGTCTGATATCTGCTTTTTTGTCGCCATTTGGGGGCTTACGAATGTATATAAAGTGGGTGACAATCATAGCATAACACGCACAGCATTTGTATATACGACCCGATCCAAACAACCTTCCCTAGTCATGGTGCAGGGGGAAAAAAGTCAAAAAACATAGTCACACGTAACACAACCTGCTCGTTGAATTTTGTGGATAAATGTCCAATCGGCCAAAAAAATCTAAATTGACACCCATTACAAAGCATGATGGGAAAAATGCAAAACACTCCACACTTATCCATGTTTGGCGCATTTTAGCTGCTTGATTTAAAAACCCTAAGGAAACAAGATAGGAGTCAAATTTTTACATATTCTTAATAAGAAATTATAATTATTAGTATTCATTATATTATATATATATATATATATATATATATATATATATATATATATATATATATATATATATATATATATATATATATATATATATATATATATATATATATAATATATATATATATATATATATATATATATATATATATATATATATATATATATATATATATATATATATATATATATTAGTGATGGGTTGATGAGGCGTCATGAAGCGTTTCGACACATTGCAAAACTGTATTGATACTGTGTCGATACTGTGTCACTAAATACTGACATCTGCTGGACATCAAAAATCCCTACAGGCAACCTATGGACCGACTCAACTGACACTGATTTTATGACCTAGTATATACAATAATATAAACCAAGTCATTGTATATCATGTAGGATTATTTCATATCTTCATTTAAATAAAAATATATTTGTATGTTTTTTAGATACAGTCAATAAATAATGTGAATATGTATCATAACATGGATATCTAAGAGAACGTGTTGTGAATAAGGATGCTTGTGGACTGGGATTTTTTATTTTTTATTTTTTTTACACATTTTTATTTAAAAAAAAAAACAGTTTTTCCAACGTATTAAATTTTAGACGATTTCTCTTTTTAGTTATTATTTCTCCGGCTGTGGAAAAGACCCGCTCACAGGGCACAGAGGAGGCGTCAGTGCGACACAGTTCGCGTATCGGTCACATGACCGAAACAGCTCATGATCGGTCACGTGACTTTCTAAAAGCGGTACGCGCACCGACACAGGGTTTTGCTCTATGAGCTCAACGCTTGCGCCAGTGCATCGGTGTTGCCGGACCCATCACTAATATATATATATATATATATATATATATATATATATATATATATATATATATATATATATATATATATATATATATATATATATATATATATATATATATATATATATATATATATATATATATATATATATATATATATATTATATATATATTAGTCGTGCTCATAAGTTTACATACCCTGGGAGAATTTATGATTTCTTGGCTATTCTTTAGAGAATATGAATGATAACACAAAAACCTTTCTTCCACTCATGCTTAGTGGTTGTGTGAAGCTATTTATTGGCAAACAACCGTGTTTACTCTTTTTAAATCAAAATGACAAAAGAAAGTACCCAAATGACCCTGATCAAAAGTTTACATACCCCAGTGACTTTGATCTGATAACATGCACAAAAGTTGACACAAACAGGTTTGAATGGCTAATCAAGGTTCCAATCCTAACCTGTGACCTGTTTGTTTGTAATTAATGTGTGTGTATAAAAGGTCAGTGTGTTTCTGGGCTTCTGACAGACCATTGCATCTTTCATCTAGTGCTGCATGGATGTTTCTGGATTCTGAGTCATGGGGAAGGCAAAAGAATTGTCAAAGGATCTGCGAGAAAAGGTAATTGAACTGCATGGTTTATATTGTATATATGTTATAGACATAATACAATATATCTGTATAAAAATTACTCTGTACACATATTATGTATATATTCGTATATATGTTAGATTTTTTTTTATAGCTATATTAGTCTATTTATACCTGCATTGTCCTTTCCATCATTTTAACTGAGCTACTGTGTTGAACAATTTCCCTTGTGGATCATTAAAGTTTGTCTAAGTCTAAGTCTAAGTCTATAAAACAGGAAAGGGGTATAAAAAGATATCCAAGGAATTGAGAATGCCAATCAGCAGTGTTCAAACGCTGATTAAGAAGTGGAAAATGAGGGATTCAGGTAGACCAGCAAAGATTTCAGCCACAACTGCCTGGAAAATTGTTCGAGATGCAAAGAAAAATCCACAAATAACTTCAGCTGAAATACAGGACTCTCTGAAAAATTGTGGTGTGGCTGTTTCAAGATGCACAATAAGGAGGCACTTAAAGAAAAAGGGTCTGCATGGTCGAGTCGCCAGAAGAAAGCCATTTCTGCGCAAATGTCACAAAGTATCACGCTTACGTTATGCCGAACAGCACAAAGACAAGCCTCAAAACTTCTGGAACAAAGTAATTTGGAGTGATGAGACCAAAATTGAACTTTTTGGCCACTCGGCCACGCAGCCCATTTTTCTTCAAGTTCCTCCTTATTGTGCATCTTGAAACAGCCACACCACAATTTTAAGACCAATGTGTAGATATTAGAAGAAAATAAATAAAAAAATACTATGACACAGATAGTATACAGTATATAGGTGCAGAAATAATCTTAAAAAAACAGAACAAAAATCGCTTACGGTATTTTGTTTGCTAACTTTTTGTCAGTTAAATGCAAAAAATTACCACATTCTCTGTCAAAAGAAAGGAAGGTGTTACAATTATTTAAAAATATGAATAATGTTAAACGCAGGAGTGACCTTCTGCACCCGCAAAATAGCTAAACCCAAAACCAATGGCCACATAACAGCCCAATCCAGATCCCTCAAAAAATACTCCAATGACAATTTCAATTCAAAATTAGATGAGTGGGACTGGTCCCCTGTGCTCGCGAGCAACCTGGTCGATGTTGCTTGGGATCGCTTCAAAACGGCGTTCCTAAAGATACTAAATGACATGGCTCCCGTGAAAACAGTCAGGATCAAAGCCCGCTCGGAACCATGGATGAATCCGGACCTATTAGCTGCCATTAAAGACAGAGACAGAAAATACTCTGAATACCAAAAATGTAAAACAGAAGTAGATAAACAACCCAATAACATCAACCTCAAATTACTCCTTTCAACTCTTAAAAAGCAATGCAATAAATTAAGAAATAAGTCAACCAACCTGACTAAATCCTTAAAAAAAAATTACATTAACGACAAAATAGAGGAAAACACAAATAAGCCACGTGAGCTCTGGAAAATTCTCAACAACCAGCTTCCTGGTTGCAGCCAGAAACTTAAAAAAAGACTCACCAACATCAGCATCAAGGAGGGTGACTCCCTCATTACAGACAAAATGGAGGTAGCTAGCAGACTTAACATCTTTTTCACCAGCATAGCCGCAACTCTTGTCAACAAGCTGTCCCACCACTCTGGTCGGTTTGGTGTAGAACACATTAAAGCCTTCTACAGAAAGCTGGGAGTATCCAACGATGATTTCAAATTAGAAATGGTCACAGCTGATGAGGTGTTTAAAAAATTGAGCGCGCTCCACCCTAGCAAGGCCACCGGCCTTGATAATATTCCCTCCAGATTCCTCAGGGACTCTGCCTCCATCATTGCCCCGATCATCACGCACATAATAAACCTATCAATTACACAAGGCCAAGTACCAAAGGATTTTAAGATAGCAAGAGTAACTCCCCTCTTTAAAAAAGGAAGCAAATTGGAACCTGGCAACTACCGACCTGTTTCTATTCTCAGCTCCATTTCGAAAGTAATGGAGAAAATAGTTTATGAACAGGTCGATAGTTACCTTGCCACTAATAAACTCATGTACAAATTCCAATCCGGCTTCAGAACTAACCACTCCACTGACACATGTCTTCTCTATCTGACCGACCACATCAAACATGAGGTGGATGCGGGCAAATACTGCGGCATGGTCATGCTGGACCTTCAGAAGGCCTTTGACACCGTTAACCACGCTATACTGTTGGATAAGCTCAGAGCAATCGGATTTAACAAAACCTCATGGAGCTGGATGCAATCTTACTTGGAGGGGAGGGAGCAGGTGGTAGAGGTGAACAGCACCGTGTCCCCCCCCCCCTCTCGGTGAGCTGTGGAGTCCCCCAAGGCAGTATATTGGGACCTTTACTGTTCCTAATATACATAAATGACATGTCATCGGCATGCGACTGTGAATTGTTTTTGTTTGCGGATGACTCTGCCTTGCTGGTATCCGGCAAGGACAAGTCACAGGTGGAGAAAATCCTCAGTGCTGAACTGTGTAGAACTTGCACCTGGCTCGCTGACAACAAGCTATCCATACACTTGGGTAAAACAGAATCCATCCTGTTTGGGTCCCACATCAACCTTAAGAAAGTCAATGACTTCACCATAAAAGTGGGTGACATTGTTATCACCAGGAAAGATGAGGTCACCTACCTAGGTTCCATTCTAGAGGCTAACCTTTCCTGTGATAAAATGGCAACCAAGGTAATCAGAAAGGTTAACCAACGAACAAGATTTCTCTACAGAATCTCCTCTCTGGTCAACAAAAGCACCTTGAGGATTCTGGCGGGAACTCTCGTTCAACCCTTTTTCGATTACGCATGCACCTCCTGGTACCCTAGCACCTCCAAAACCCTCAAATCTAAACTCCAAACATCTCAGAACAAGCTAGTCAGGTTAATTCTAGACCTCCACCCCAGATACCACCTAACTCCTACCCACTTCTCTAAAGTGGGCTGGCTCAAGGTGGAGGACAGAGTTAAACAACTTGCACTGAGCCTAGTCTATAAAATCCATTAAACCTCCCTGATACCGAAGTACATGTCAAACTACTTCCTTAACGTAAATGACCGCCATAACCACAACACCAGGGGGAGCTCCACTAACCACGTTAAACCCAGATTCCGAACTAACAAAGGTCTCATTCTCTTTCTATGCCACATCAATGTGGAATGCGCTCCCAACAGGTATAAAAGAAAGGGCATCTCTATCCTCCTTCAAAACCGCACTAAAAGTTCACCTCCAGGCAGCTACAACCCTAAACTAACACCCTCCCCGGATTGCTAATAATCAAATGTAAACAATCAAATGCAGATACTTTTTCTTATGCCTTCTCATCTCTCTCTCTCTCTCTCTCTCTCTCTCTTGCTCTCTTTCTCTCTCTCTCTATATGTCCACTACTTGCTGTCCATATCCTACCCCCCACCCCCTCCACACCCCTGATTGTAAATAATGTAAATAATTAAATGTGATTATCTTGTGTGATGACTGTATTATGATGATATGACATTGATATGATATGATATGATATGATATGATATGATATGATATGATAGTATATATCTGTATCATGAATCAATTTAAGTGGACCCCGACTTAAACAAGTTGAAAAACTTATTCGGGTGTTACCATTTAGTGGTCAATTGTACGGAATATGTACTTCACTGTGCAACCTACTAATAAAAGTCTCAATCTCAATCAATCAAACCTGATCCAAAATGGATATGCCATAGTCCTGCAGCATGGGCGTCACTAGCTTTTAAAGACAGGGGGGGCTTTGCCCCCAGGAGATACACAGGATGCGAGCAAACGTAGCGCACGAGCACAAAACTTCACAATCGGCTAACAAAGACTTAGAAATTATTCATTGTTATTATTATTTAAAAAAATGCACGGGACGAAATGAAATGCTCCCCGGGACGATGGCTTTTAACAATTTTTTTTCTTTTTCTTTTTATGTATTTATTCATTTTACATTTTATATTAAATGTCTTGGTTTTTGTTCCCTCTGAAAATCCTATGAAATGTTTAACAAGCCATCCTATAATAATACAACAGCTATTAATGTAACAATACAATAAAACAAATATATTTAATAAAGTTTTTTTCATTATTTTAACAATAGGCTAATGTATATTACTTTATATAGATTCTACAAGAAACACAAAACTTAAAAACTAAATTATTTACAATTGCAGACACAAGGTTTCGTGCAGCTTCACTCATTGTAAAGGAAGACGGAAGTCCACGCAGGATAAAAATGACTACAAAGATGGTGTCTGGGTTTTTCTTATACATATATATATATATATATATATATATATATATATATATATATATATATATATATATATATATATATATATATATATATATATATATATATTTATATATATATAAATAAATTAACAAAAAATGGTTTATCGAAAAGCCATTTGTTTTATTTGATATATGTATGTCCTTACGTAACATCACCAGAATGATTGACAATTAGGACGACCAATAGTCAACATGATCCACAACATCCTCTAGTATACCTTCAAGTCTTTCATATACATATATATCAGCCCTTTGAGACACTTGTGATTTAGGGCTATATAAATAAACATTGATATATATATATATATATATATATATATATATATATATATATATATATATATATATATATATATATATATATATATATATATATATATATATATATATATATATATATATGAAAGACTTAAAGGTATACTAGAGGATGTTGTTCCCAGGGGGTGAACAAGGGGATGGGTCAAATGCAGAGGACACATTTCACCACACCTACTGTGTGTGTGTGTGACAATCATTGGTACTTTTAACTTTAACTCTTACTAGGGGTTGAGGTGCTGGGACCATAATAGCTGAATAGACAAGCATTTTGTCAATAACAAATCTCTAAAAGGGACAAGCGGTAGAAACAGGATGGGTGGAAACCTCTAACCAACACATTTTACACAGAAATGAGGCTATTTTCAGGAAGAAATACATCATGCCTGTGTACAATATCACAACAATCATATGGTTATTGTCAGTGCTATCAGAAAACAAAGACTAAAACCAACTACAACCAACACTTAAAAAAGTTAAAGTTAAAGTACCAATGATTGTCACACACACACTAGGTGTGGTGAAATATGTCCTCTGCATTTGACTTATCACCCTTGATCACCCCCTGGGAGGTGAGAAGAGCAGTGAGCAGCAGTGGTGGCCGCGCCCTGGAATCATTTTTGGTGATTTAACCCCCAATTCCAACCCATGATGCTGAGTGCCAAGCAGGGAGGTAACGGGTCCCATTTTTTATAGTCTTTGATATGACTCGGCTGGGGTTTGAACTCACGACCTACTCATCTCAGGGCGGACACTCTAACCACTAGGCCACCGAGTAGGGCAATGGTAACAATAGTTATACTGGTGAAAATACGCTTAGCAAAACTAAAGAGGAGACATTTTACCAAGGTATGCCTATAGGCTACTGTTTCAAACTTACAAACGTTGCTTGGAATGACGGATGAAGAATCCTTTTGAGCTGAAGCACTATGGACAGCTATAAGACCAAACTTCCGGTTGAAAGCATGAGTCCAGACCTAAATGCAGCACCTGCAGTGAGTAAACGCATCCAAAGGATAGCACCATGACACATACCAGTGACGCGCGGTGAGGTTCATGGCTGGTGAGGCAGTGACTTCATCACAGTCAGATTTACAAACATATGAACCCTAAAGAGTATCTTATTCACCATTTGATTGGCAGCAATTAACGGGTTATGTTTAAAAGCTCATACCAGCATTCTTCCCTGCTTGGCACTCAGCATCAAGGGTTGGAATTGGGGGTTAAATCACCAAAAATTATTCCTGGGCGCGGCGCCGCTGCTGCCCACTGCTCCCCTCACCTCCCAGGGGGTGATCAAGGGATGGGTCAAATGCAGAGGACAAATTTCACCACACTTAGTGTGTGTGTGACAATCATTAGTACTTTAAAGGCCTACTGAAACCCACTACTACTGACCACGCAGTCTGATAGTTTATATATCAATGATGAAATCTTAACATTGCAACACATGCCAATACGGCCGGGTTAACTTATAAAGTGCAATTTTAAATTTCCCGCTAAACTTCCAGTTGAAAACGTCTTTGGATGATGACGTATGCGCGTGACGTAGCCAGTGAAACAGAAGTATTGGTACCCCATTGAAAACAATACAAAATAGCTCTGTTTTCATCTCATAATTCCACAGTATTCTGGACATCTGCGTTGGTGAATCTTTTGCAATTTGTTTAATGAACAATGAAGACTGCAAAGAAGAAAGTTGTAGGTGGGATCAGTGTATTAGCGGCTGGCTGTAGCAACACAACCAGGAGGACTTACTTGGATAGCAGACGTGCTAGCCGATGCTAGCCGCCAACCGCACGGATGATCGTGGTGAAGTCCTTCGTCGCGCCGTCGATCGCTGGAACGCAGGTGAGCATAGGTGTTGATGAGCAGATGAGGGCTGGCTGGCGTAGGTGGAGCGCTAATGTTTTTATCATAGCTCTGTGAGGTCCGGTTGCTAAGTTAGCTTCAATGGTGTCGTTAGCAACAGCATTGTTAAGCTTTGCCAGGCTGAGAATTATTAACCGTGTAGTTACATGTCCATGGTTTAATAGTATTGTTGATCTTCTGTCTATCCTTCCAGTCAGGGATTTATTTATTTTGTTTCTATCTGCATTTGAGCCAGATGCTATCACGTTAGCTCAGAAGCTAAAGAGCTTCGCCGATGTATTGTCGTGGAGATAAAAGTCACTGTGAATGTCCATTTCGCGTTCTCGACTCTCATTTTCAAGAGGATATAGTATCCGAGGTGGTTTAAAATACAAATCCGTGATCCACAATAGAAAAAGGAGAGAGTGTGGAATCCAATGAGCCTGCTTGTACCTAAGTTACGGTCAGAGCGAAAAAAGATATGTCTTGCACTGCATTCTAGTCCGTCACTCTAACGTTCCTCATCCACAAATCTTTCATCCTCGCTCAAATTAATGGGGTAATTGTCGCTTTCTCGGTCCGAATCGCTCTAGCTGCATTGAAAACAATAGGAAAATATGAGGAGGCGAACAAATGACTACGTCACGCTACTTCAGGCAAGGCTTTTTTTTTATCAGAGACCAAAAGTTGCGAACTTTATCGTTGTTGTTCTACACTAAATCCTTTCAGCAAAAATATGGCAATATCGCGAAATGATCAAGTATGACACATATAATGGATCTGCTATCCCCGTTTAAATAAAAAAAAATCATTTCAGTAGGCCTTTAACTTAACTTTAACTTTACACATACAAACTGTAGCACACAAAAAAGCACATTTAATAAAAAAAAACGTTATTATGGTCTTACCTTTACTTATAAATTAAGTCCATGCACCGCTGTTGTGCTGGATTAATGCACTCCCGCCGTAGAATGCACCCCCTGACGGGAGTGTTATATCAACTAAAGCCCACACTTAAACTTTCCACGGGCAAGATTGACTCTATTTAAAAAAGTTATTTAATAAGAAGCCAAAAAGTGCAAAAACAATAATGTTCGTGTTGGAGGAGTTGTGAATGAATGAAATATGAAATCCGTGCTGCAGTCTGCAGGTGTACCTAATGGTGTGGCCCTGCGGTCGTTCACAACTCCTCCAACACGAACATTATTGTTTTTGCACTTTTTGGCTTCTTATTAAATAACTTTTTTAAATAGTGTAACCGAGGGTTTATAAATGTCGCCTATACTGTATGAAACTACAAAATAATAAACACGGAGGCTCTAGTTTACACGAGGACCACTTTATTTACCTTCTTTCAAAAACCTCCACTCCACTCCAAAGTGTCATCACTTCCTCTCTTAGCGCCTTCAAAATAAGAGCACAAGGCATATACTGTATAACAGCGTGTAACAGGAATTAACATCACAAAGAGGAAAGCCCTTAAAAATAGGTTACAATAGATTCAATCTTGCACGTGGAAAGTTTAAGTGTGGGCTTTAGTTGATACAACATGCACTCCCCCCCCCCCCCAAATCCCCCTCTGTAATCCCCCCCCCCCCCCCCCAACCCCCCCCGTTTTCTACGGCGGGGGTGCATTAACCGGCACAAGGAGGCGGGATTACTGCGAGCCTCAGGCAGTGCGTCTTCGCGGCAGTTTTATGATTGCTCAGCACAAGAAACACGTTACACACATACAGTTGTTGACAAAATACACTGTACATTATATACCTCAGCTAACTAAACTATGGAAATGTATAATCTAGTTCATATAGCAATACAGTCTCACTGCACAGCAGGCCAGCAGTTAGCCGAGTCCGCAATCCATGTTGAGGCACAACTGAGTGACGTGCCTCAACTGGCTGCTAATCACCGCACCGTCTCTTCTCAGTATTTGAACGGAAAATGTGAAAATTCAGCAATTTTGAATAAAAATAATCTAAAACTGGTGAAGTTAAATGGAAAAAAACTTTATAGTATATTCACTGGATACATATAACAATTTAATATATTTTTTTCTTTTTACATTTTTTTTCTTTCCATGATGGCAGGTGAGGCGGGGGCCTCACCTGCCTCTAGTGACTGCACGTCACTGACACATACAATACAAAAATAAAAAATGTTTTGCATATGGCTGACAGCGAAGAAAAATCCATAAAGTAGTTGCACCATTTTATAGGCTACAGGGTTCAAAGTGCAGGAAAAAAATGTGCGGCTTATAGTCCCGAATTTACGATACTTACAATTAGTTAACGTAGCAAATGTCACGTGAACCCAAACTAAAACATCAATGTTTACTTGCTAGCATTATAACTTTGTTTTCCATTTATGGGAAGGAGGAACATGGCTGTGAAGGACAGGTCGACGTTGTTCACTGAATTAAAGAAATAAATTACCAACAAGATGACAGCGTGTGTCGCCAAATTGGTGAAGCAATCTGAGCACGTCACTGCTAGTCTGCACCACGCTGGAGCAGAACGAGTCTAACACAAGCCAAGAACGGTAAAATAATATCTTAACAAAGGACATGTATCCATGAAAATATTGAAACACTGCTGAGAGAGAAGCAGCTGGAAGAAGTCCACCCTCCAAGGTAAAGATCCTTTTTACATGACTTCATAAAACTACTGTGTAGTACATTCTGTTGTATTGTTTTTATACAATATTTCCTATCTAAAAGTTTGTTTATTTTTTTAAAAAGGCACCTGACATGTTAAAATTATGCTGTTTTTTTTTGGGGGGGGGGGGGCACCAATTAAATAGGTTTTAATTAATTTTATGGGACAATTTGATTTAAGATAAGTGTTTTGAGTTAAGGATGGATGAAGCGGGTAAGTAGAGGTACTACTGTTACAATATTGTTGAATATACTTTAATGTCATGTATTTGTTAATCGATTATTGATGACTTCAGGCTGCATCAAGTTTGACTTGCAGTCGAGATGATGTCATCTTCAGTATTTGACAATTTAGTACAAAAGCAGTTACGTTATGTAAATGGTAAATAAAAAGAGAATTCAATGATTTGCAAATCCTTTTCAACTTATATTCAATTGAATAGACTGCAAAGACAAGATAATTCATGTTCACACTGAGAAACTTATTTTTTTTTGCAAATAATCATGAACATAGAATTTAATGGGAACAACACATTGCAAAAAAGTTGTCAGAGTGGCATTTTTACCACTGTGTTACGTGGCCTTTCCTTTTAACAACACTCAGTAAAGGTTTGGGAACTGAGGAGACACATTTTTGAAGTGGAATTCTTTCCCATTTTTGCTTGATGTACAGCTTAAGTTGTTCAACAGTCTCCCTTCTGATATTTTAGCCTTCATATTGCACCAAACATTTTCAATGTCTGGACTACAGGCAGGCCAGTCTAGTACCCGCACTCTTTTACTATGAAGCCCCGCTGTTGTAACACGTGGCTTGGCATTGTCTTGCTGAAATAAGCAGGGGCGTCCATGATAACGTTGCTTGGATGGCAACATTTGTTGCTCCAAAACCTGTATGTACCTTTCAGCATTAATGGCGCCTTCACAGATGTGTAAGTTACCCATGCCTTGGGCACTAATACACCCCCATACCATCACAGATGCTGGCTTTTACACTTTGACTCTAGAGTAGTCCGGATGGTTCATTTCCTCTTTGGTCCGAAGGACACGACATCCGCAGTTTCCAAAAACAATTTGAAATGTGGACTCGTCAGACCACGGAACACTTTTCCACTTTGCATCAGTCCATCTTAGATGAGCTTGGCCCCAGCAAAGCGTTTCTGGGTGTTGTTGATAAAAGGCTATGGCTTTACATAGTGGAGTTTTAACTTGCGCTCACAGATGTAGCGACCAACTGTAGTTAGTGACAGTGGTTTTCTGAAGTGTTCCTGAGCCCATGTGGTGGTATCCTTTACACACTGGTGTCGCTTTTTGATGCAATACCGCCTGAGTAATCCAAAGTCCATAATATCATGGCTTACCTGCAGTGATTTCTCCAGATTCTCTGAACCTTTTGAGGATATTACGGAGTGTAGATGGTGAAATCCCTAAATTCCTTGCAATAGCTGGTTGAGAAATGTTGTTCTTAAACAATTTGCTGAGGCATTTGTTGACAAAGTGGTGACTCTCGCCCCATCCTTGTTTGTGAATGACTGAGCATTTCATGGAAGCTGCTTTTATACCCAATAATGGCACACACCCAACGTTCCCTCTAAGGTGCGCGCCTGCGCAATTGCGCACCGCTCACGCGTCATCTGCGCACAGCAAATTAATGGCGCGCAGGAAATCAAAAATCCCATCTGAACTTTAAACAAAATAAATACAGTACAATTTATTCTGTATGATTTTGCAATGCAACTCTGTGAGTCACAGGGGACAACAAGAGTGGCCCCAATGAATAAAACAATCTTTGTCAACACAGTTCAATTATCGTCTTTTGAGACACTTTACGGACAGGAATTCCATCAATCACTTTATTGAGCGAAACTGTTTGTAACCACACCAAAAACATGAGTAAAAAAAAACTTTTATCTATAAAACCTGGTAATTTTCTGCCATACAAACCAGGCTTAAACCAACGTTATCATCCGTCGTTTCAACAGAAGCCACTCGCTCTCTCACCTGCACCAACACAAGCACTCATGGCACTTAGCCAGTGCTGCGTTTATGGCCACACAAAAAGTCGGACAACCCCAACGCTACACAATGTGTAAATGCCAGGTTGTAACACTCTGACTCCACAATCAGATGTGTGCTTATTTTACTGCCATTTATTAAGAATGTTAATCTAAGGATATTATTTATGAAATATTGTCACTAGATTTCATAAATGCTAATGCAAATAAGTATTTTACAGACAGAAAGTTACAGGAACTAAATGTAATCTCTGAAAGGGGTAACATTTATTTTAAAGGCAGGACCGGCAGCCAGACATAAAATACTAGCACATAGGTCATGAAAAACATGTTTTTGTTTTGTTTTTGTTATTGTAAGAGGGCCAAATCACTTATATCAGAAAATAATCTCATTAAAAAATGACTGCTGTCATTTGATTATTATAATAAAACATTTTAAATTGTTATGATGTCAGGTTTGGGACAGGTGTGACGCTGGTGTGGCCACAGTGTGCACGTCTGATGTTGCTCACATGTGCTCCACTAAATGCTCAGGGAGTTTGTGCGTTTGCTCACACACATGGAAAATTAGAGGGAACATTGCACCCACCTGTTCCCAATTAGCCTGTTCACCTGTGGCATGTTCCAAATAAGTCTTTGTTGAGCATTCCTCAACTCTCAGTCTTTTTTGCCACTTGTGCCAGCTTTTTTGAAACATGTTGCAGGCATCAAATTCCAAATGAGCTAATATTTGCAAACGTTCGAACGTTAAATATCTTGTCTTTGCAGTATATTCAATTGAATATAAGTTAAAAAGGATTTGCAAATCATTCTATTCTCTTTTTATTTACCATTTACACAACGTGACAACTTCACTGGGTTTGTAGATTTTAATACATTTTATAGGGATAATTTGATTGAAGTGTTTTGAGTTAAGAGCGCCGTCACAGGATGGATGAAGCTGGTAAGTAGAGGTACAATGTTGTTGAATATACTTTAATGTTTTGTAGAGTTGTTACAGTCGATTATTGACGACTTCAAGCTGCATCAAGTTTTCCTTGCAGTCGGGATGATGTCATCTTCAGTATTTGTGCTTTGGCTTCCTGCGGTGCTCCGTTGACTTGGTTGTAGATCTTGTGTTTCTCCCTGCTTCTTCAAGTCTCTGGCTTTTTTTTCCCTGTTGTGTCAACGTCCACAGCTGCAGTACGGTTCTATTAAAATGTCTTCTCCCCGCAGTCCAGAGGGAGGAGGGCTCCAGTCCGAGGTGTGGACTTGTGCTCAGTTTGGAGGAGCTGCTTTGCCCGCCGGTGGTGTGGAGAGCGAGGGGGCTTGAAGAGAAGCCAGCAGTGGAAGAAGAGGAAGGGCCAAAGACAGCTGCCCCCTGGCCCCCCATGGAGAGACTGCCAGAGGACTAAGAGGGTCTGTGAGCGCAGGGCAGCCTCCTCAAAGACCTTTCAGGGTCCAGGAAGCAAAGAACCGGCAAGTGAAAACGGGGAAGGGAAGAGAAGAGAGTGTGTGTTGGAGACGTGGAGAAAGACTGGAGGGCGAAGGGAGAAGTTGCAAGACGAGAGAAGAAGTGGTCTGTGGCACGCTCCGACATGGAGCTTTGAAAGGAAGCCTTCAGCGAGAACCATGGGGTGCATCCACAGCCTGGCCGGCAGAAGCATGAAGAACCACCAGGCTGACACCGGAGGGCTGGTTCCAGTCCCAGACCTGGACGTCCTCCCCGAGATCCTGCAGCTGGCTGAGGTGAGTTTGCTGCATGCTGGTGGATTTTTATTATACCAGACCTTCTGCACTGGACTCTTGTCTTGTGGGGAGAACACAAGACAAACACAAGACGCTGGTTCTTAGAAATAAATCATCTACTTCTTCGCCTTTTTTTTATCACACTGCCCAACTTTTCCACTACAGACGAGCCCAGGGGAACAATAAACCAGTAGAATTGAATCCTATTCAAAAAATTACCGTGCAAGAAATAGGTCCAATGAATGGGTAAAATAAGAGTAAAAATAAATGAATAAAATACAAACAAATACATTCTAACTAAATGTAATAATAAATCATTTATAATATACAGTGCAGGCCAAAAAGTTTGGACACACCTTTTCATTCACAACCCAACTGATGGTCCCAAACCCCGTTGCTAAAGCAAGAAATTCCACTCATCAACCCCGGTAAGGCACACCTGTGTAGGGAAAACCATTACAGGTGACCACCTCTTGAATCTCATTGAGAGAATGCCAAGAGTGTGCAAAGCAGTAATCGGAGCAAAGGGTGGCTATTTTGAAGAAACTAGAATATAAAACATGTTTTCAGTTATTTCACCTTTTTTTTGTTAAGTACATAACTCCACATGTGTTCAGTCATAGTTTTGATGTGACAATCTACAATGTAAATAGTCATGAAAGTAAAGAACACACATTAAATGGCCTGTACTCTATATCATTCCTAAATAAACTGTCAATAAAATTAAAGTGTTAATGAAAATACAGCCTCACCAGGTAAGTCATAATTTTTGCGCTTAAGAAACCTTTCTATGACTATGCTTTTTGTGTCGTCGCTACTGCCACGAGTGGTGGAAAAGTGTATTACAAGGGAGTACAGCCGCAGCCCAGCTAAAAAACTTTTTTTTTTTGCCGGCCCCGGCCCTATGGTTAAGAAACACTGATCTACTCAACATAAAGTAATGCTAACGAGCACAAAGTTTACCCAGGAATACATGCAACTGTGTAAAGATCAATAAAACATTTTAGCTTATAATCAGAGAAGCAAACATTGTTAGGTCCAGACTAGTTTGGAGAGACAAAAGTATTGGGACACAACTCTGAAAATACTGACTTTGACCAGGAGTGGGATCCACCTCATTCATATCATTTATATTGATTTATTTATGAAAGAGAGGTTAACAAGTGAAAGGTGTTTAATGATAATACAAGCATGTTTCTTTCATGAAGACAAGAATATAAGTTTGTGTCATTGTGATGACTTGCATTGATTGGAATCAGACAGTAGTGGGATCTGAGCCGAGGATGTCGTTGTGGCTTGTGCAGCCCTTTGAGACTCTCGTGGTTTAGGGCTGTATAAGTAAACTTTGATTGATTGATAACGTCCACATTTTCAAATGGAAGAGAAAAAAAAGTCCTCCTTTCTGTCCAATACCACATGAAAGTTTGTCCATCTTCCATACTCCTTTTTATGCACTTTACAAGAAATACATTGGCGGGCGGCAAACTCCGTAGCTTGTGTGCGCTAGCTCTCTGAGACTCTTATTTTGTTGGCGCAAAGCAGGATGAAGCAGGGCTTTTATTGTGAAGACAGGAACTGCGCGGTCGGTCTTTAGAGTTTTGACGGCGGGTACGGCGCGAGAGTCTGTCGAAATAAAAAAGTGTTTCTCGCCTTCCTGTGGGTCGTTTTTTCTTAATAATGATCTGGCAGCAGCCAACGTCATCTCACAAGAACCCTCGGGTGCCGTCAATGTCAATCAAGTGACCAAAGTCACATCTTGGTGAAGATTGATGATCCATCATTTTAGGTCTATTTTTTTAATGCCTGGCTGGTGATGGACTGACACACCCTCCACCATCCACCGCTGGCTCGCCATCCATCTAATGGACACACCTGACATACATGTTGTATATAAATATACTATGGTCCAAAAAATGTATCCTTGTTCTGCAAAACTTTGCCTGCTTCTTCATCCCTCTCCGTCACATAGAATCGGTTGTTATCAAAGCCTGGTCTTCTCGGGCTGTGACTTAGACTTAGACAAACTTTAATAATCCACAAGGGAAATTGATGTCCCCTCGATGACCGCAATGTCCAGTATTTTACTTTGAATACAAAGTCTCCCTACTAACTCACCAGTGCCTCCGTGGAAATGCCCCCACTCTACCTCAAAGAACCGCTCACCCCCAAATCCTCCACACGACACCTCCGAGGACAAAGCTCCGAACTATGGGAGACCGGGCTTTCTGCTCCGCCGCTCCCAGTCTGTGGAACACTCTCCCTGACCACTTGAGGGCACCACAGACTGTGGATGCTTTTAAAAAAGGCTTAAAAACCCTTCTTTTTAAAAAAGCCTTTTTTTTTTTTAGATATATGTGTGCTAGTTCTAGCTATTAGGCTGTTCTGGTTTTTTATTTTTTTTACTATTTATTTTACTTGTTGGGGGCAGCTCTTTGTGGTTCTAGCGTTGTTGTTTTATTTTAAATGCACTGTAGCACTTTGAGGTTGTTTGTTCAATGTAAAGTGCTTTTACAAATCAAATCTATCTATTATTATTATTATTAAGGCGTATGTGCTTGGTGGGAAACACTGGTCATGTAACGGCCAGGTGTCCCGATATTTTTTTGACCATCCACTGAAGTTTCCTGGTGATGATGGCAAGTCCTGGTGAAGACTGTTAATCATGTGGTGTGGGGTCAAGGGTGAAGAGGAAGGGTTACTATCCAGGGTTGGACCCGTCGTCTGTCTGTCTGCTGGCTTTATTTTGGAATGATACACACACACACACACACTTGTACACACACACACACACATTGCTACAAATGGAAGCCTCTGGTGAAGTTTTATGAAGCCTATAATAAAAAAAAAAGTGTCTGTGGGTCACACGGCTGAATGTGTGTGTTCTCACATAACGTAGCAA